>NW_005371579.1:134128-146650 GCF_000412655.1 Myotis brandtii
CTTCCCTGACTCACTCTGCCTTCCCAACAGCCCTCTGAGGACGGTTCAAGCATTGGCTCCGTTTTGCCATGAAGACGCTGAGGGGCAAGAACCTAGGAAGCTCTTCCCGGGCCACCCAGCGAAGCAGCAGAGGCGAGATTCCAGTCCAGACACCCCGGCTCCAGTGCCCATGCTTTCGATTCCTTCGCTAACAGGCAGAAATGTTCTGCATAAGACGTGGCTGGAACTTGTCCCCGTGGTTTTGCTCCCGAGGGGAGCAGAGGAGAGACCCTGGAGATCAGTGCAGACAGGTGGCATAAAGATGCCATCACAATGGCTCCAGGTGGCCTCATGTGGGGCCAACCTCGGGGGCAGGTGGCTGAAAGGTCTTTTCAGAGCACAGGTGCCTGATGTGAATTGGAGAAAGGGGGTGGGTATAGCAGCCATTAATAAAACGTGCCTCTGCCTCCCCACGCACCTCTAACACAGTCCGGTCTTTTGCATTCTGTTTTACAGCCCTTTGATACTGAATTTGAAGGATGGTCAGAAATAAAGGAACAGAGGCTACAGGGGCCAAAGGGAAGGGGGAAGACTTGGGAGGAGGGTGGAAAGGGTTGGGAGGTGAAAGGCACAGGCGAACATGGGGATGGGAATGGGAACCGGCAAGACTAAGAAGAGGCTCCCTTGATGAAGAAGAGGATTGAGGTCCTCTTCAGTTTGATTTCAAAGATGACAGCAGAGATGGAATGACTTTTTCATTCCCTTTGGTTGCTGGACTGTGCACCCTGAATACAACTCCCTCCAAACACTGGACCACATGCTTGTCATCAGGTTAGAGTAGAAAAAAGGGAAGGACATGAGCTTCACGGCTCATCAGGTTGGTGTGATGTGAAGAAAAATACTAGGGGGTGCAATAGCCTGGAGGTAGCCTGTTACCAAGGTCACCCCACATCCCCACCACCACCACCACCAAATTCCCAGACATTATCTAGGCTTCCGCAGGGTGTAGAACTGGAGAGTCCACACCAACATTTTTGAAGCTGTCAAGGGGTAGGAAGGCTCCATCTGACATCTGAATTCCATAGGAATCACTGACGACTAAAAAGGTGACAAGAAAGTCCGAGACAGCCCAGCCAGTGTGGCTCAGTGGTTGAGCATCAACCTATGAACCAGGAGGTCACGGTTTGGTTCTCGGTCAGGGCACATGCCCGGGTTGCAGGCTCAATCTCTGATAGAGGATGTGCAGGAGGCAGCCAATCAGTGATTCTCTCTCACCATTGATGATTCTATCTCTTTCCCTCTCAGTTCCTCTCTGAAATTAATAAAAATATATTATTTTTTTAAAAGAAAATTTGAGATTCCCATCCTCTCTCCTGCCAGCTAGAAACTGAGGAATAATGGAGACTGACGCACCGCTCTGGCTTCCGGCGGCTGGCAGAGTGTACCCCGCCAGAGCACAGCCTACGGTTATGTAGGAGGTGCATTAGCGCTATAGGTAGAGGCGGGGTCACTTTAGCAAGCCTGGTGGAGTTCATCTGAAGGCGGATGATTTCTTCGCCTTTGCCTCATTTCTTCGGTCCTTCCCAATTCCAGCAAGTGCCTAGACCAGACATCTCTAACCTCCGGGTGTCCAACCGGCTGAGTCCTCGAAGCCGAGGCAGCGTCTCCATGACGTGGGTTAGACAAGCGCGGCCCAGAAAGAGAGCTCTCATCAGATAAGCCGGCAAAGGCGCCCACTGGGACTTCCCGCTCTGGAGAATCACCTTACCAGTCCCTTGATGGAGGCTTCCTGCGTATTTCACTAGATCTGAGATACTGAGGGTGGACATCAGGCTGCTGTCTCTCTCCCTGGTGGCCCTTCCAGGAACCAGACCCAGCGCCTAAAAACTGCCGAGTCCCTACCAGGCACCCGACTGCCCGCGCTCAAAACTGACGAGTGGCCCTTGACTTCCATCCGGCTCTCACTCACTCCACACGTCCAGGCTGTCAGCAAGGCCTACTGGCTCTGTCCACCTAAATCTGTCCACTTGTCACCACCTCCACTGCCTTGCCACCTCCTGTCCTAGCCCAGCCGCCGTCATGCCCTGCCTGGGCACGGGTCACAGCCCCTCGCTGGTCTCCTGGCCCCCACTCCTGGCGCTCTGCACCCCAATGTCCACAGAGCAGCAGAGCCCTCCTGTTCAAACAAACCAGATCACGCCTCACGGGTTTAGTTCAGTGACTAGGGTGTTGGCCTGCAGACTGAATGGTCCCTGGTTCAATTCCGGTCAAGGGCCACATACATTGGTTGCAGTTTTGATCCCCGGCCCTGGTTGGGTGTATGCGGGAGGCAACCAATTGATGTGTCTCTCTTACAGCGATGTTTCTCTCTGTCTCTCCCTCTCCCTTCCACTCTCTCTAAAAATTAATGGAAAAATACCCTCGGATGAGGATTAACTAAAAGGAAATGAACAAAGCAGATCGAGTCGCGAGGCCCCCTCTCCTTCAACCAAACCCCAAGTCCTCACTGTGCCCGAAGCCCCTCCAGGTGCTGGGCCTGCCCACCTTTCACCCTTTTTCCTTCCTCTCACCCCTGCCCTGCAGGTGTCCTTGCTGGTCCCTGAACACACCAAACGTGTCCCTCCCCCAGGCCCGTGCTGCGTCTTCTCCAGCGCTGTTCCCCTGGCCAGGTGATGACAACCTGGAAGGCACTGGTGCTAGATCCCAGCTCCGTCCAGGCTTGCAGCCCTGCAGACTTTTATGTTTTTATGGCCAAGTTCAATGGTCTCCCCAGCGAGCCCACCTGCCTGAATGTCGGATCAGTGGGTCTCACCACCTCACGTGCTCGCTCCCCGGAGTGGCCCCATCCACAGGTGCTGCTGAAACCCCTGAAGGAATTGTGTCATCCTGACCGTTGAGGTTTATTTCCACTAAAAATACACTCTGAAACTGGGGCATGATGAAGGATTACTGACAAACGGGGAAGAGGAACAAATAGACTCTGAGGCCATCTGATTCCTCACTGAGTCACCTCCCAACATGTGCCAGGAGCGGAACGTCCCCCCTCTCGCTCACCACTGTCATCCGCTAACGTGCAGGCGGCCCGGGAGGCCCTAGGGGCTTCTGAGCCATCCTTAGGCAATGCCCCTGATGTCACGCAACCCCTCGCTTCACGAAGGAGTAAACAGAAGAGTGGCGACAGGGAAAGTGACTTTGCTCTGGGCCACATGTTTGGCTCGCTCCCAGGTCCGACCTTTGCCCTCTGGAGCTGTGTCTGCGCTTCCTAAGGAGGCGCAGGCCTCTCCGAGGGGCCGAGAGGACATCCTCGGTGTTATCAGTAAAGAACGCTTTCAGCTTCAAGTTACAGAAAACCAGATCCACGCCCGCTCCTCGGTGAGGGCTGGTGTTCACCTAAGGAGACTGGAGGCAGGGAGTCCCAGGTTGGGGCGCTGGCTCAGCAACGTTGGCAACTTCGAGAACAGGCCCTCTCTGCTCCGCCTTTCTGAGCATTATGACCTTTTATTCCCAAGCTGATTGCTTCACGTCATACAGCGGTTGCCACAGCTCTGGCTATCAGCCCTCTCTACCCAGAGTTTTGTTTTTGTTTTTGTTTTTAATATATTTTTATTGATTTCAGAGAGGAAGGGAGAGAGAGATAGAAACATCAATGATGAGAGGGAATCATTGATCGGCTGCCTCCTGCACGCCCCCCACTGGGGATCAAGCCCGCAACCCGAGCATGTACCCTTGACCAGAATGGAACCTGGGGCCCTTCAGTCCCCAGGCCAACGCTCTATCCACTGAGCCAAACCAGCTAGGGCTACCCAGAGTTTTAGTAAAGAAAAAATCTCCTTACATCTCATTGGCCAGAACTAGGTCACATGCCTGCTCCTACACCAGTCACTGGCAAAGGAGAATGAGATCATTGGGCTTGTTTTAACCAATCAGGACTCACCCCTGAGGCTGGTCACACTGCAGGGCCACCAGCCAGGGCTCTCTCTGCAGGGCCTCATCGGTTAAATGGGGACCATTCATTCCCACCACATATAGGTAGAGTGAGGATCGTTGAACAAAAACACACTGAGCCAGAAATATAATTCTTGCAATCGTGAGAAGGAAGAAATCTATAAAAATAGACCTTTGATCATTAGAGAAATACCTTCTAAGAAGAGATGAGCTGCAAGATGTTGCTAAGAGACGTTTGTACTCACCACAGACCAAGCTCCTTCGGGAGAATAAATCCAAGGAGGGAACTCCCAGAGTCACGCAGAAACCTGGGTGTTGAAGAGAGGACAGGAATAATGAGGACCTAAAAGGAGGGGAATGGAGATGTGGCTTGACTCCTGGGCTGCACCCGCAGCCCTGCCTGTGCGGCTGGGTGCTGAGGGTGCCAGGGCAGGCTAGAGGGACAGGGGGATTCGGGAGCTGCCTGTGGTTTTCTGGAAGGAGGCGCTGAGGGCAAGCTTTGGAAATCTCCAGGGAGAGGGTGAGGAGAGCCACGTGGAGGAAGGAGGCAACAAGCAGGGAGGTCTGGGCTGAGCAGGTGGGCTCTGGTCTCCAGGTCTGGAGGCAAGGGGTTGGGAGGCTGGGTGGGGCAGCGGGGAGAACCCAGCCTCCCAGGCAGGCACCTGGACTGCCCTCTCAGCTCCACCTCTGCCGCCTTGAAGGACCTGGTCAGATGCTCTAGTCTAGAGAGGTGTCAGCTTTCCTATCTGTAAAATGGGAGTTCTCATTCTCTCATTCATTAGCCACTCATTCAACAGACTCTTACTGAATTCCTGCATAGACGTGCCGGAGAATCTGGAGGCGGGCCTGGTGTCTGGACTCTCAGTGAGAAGGAGGCCCCAGGAGGTAGTAGGGGGCAGACCAGACTGGACCCTGGGGCCACATTATGGACTTGGTATTTTATCCTCAGAGAAATGGGGAGCCACTGAGTGGCTATCAGCAGGGTAACAACACGATCATTGTTGTGTTTCAAAAAGAAATCTCTCAGAAGGTTGGGGGCAAGTTACATGTCCATCAATAAGGGATCAAGTGAACAAAGTATGGGACAGCCATACAAGGAAAACCTATAGCTATTTTAAAAAAGAGCAAGGGGGTGACTCTTCACGTACAGAGAGGGCACAGGCTCCAAGATACACGAACTGAGCCAGGCCAGAGCCAAGCAGGGTTCCGCAGAGACCACCGTGTGTGGCACACCGCAGGAAGAGAAAATGCCTGCAGGTGACTGTTGAACAACACAGGTGTGAACTGCCCGGGCCACTTACATGCAGACTTTTTCACTAAATACTGTAAATGTATTTTCTCTTCCTTATGATTTTCTTAATAATATGCTCTTTTCTCTAGTTTACCTTATTGTAAGTATATCATACATATAACATACAACATACGTGTTCATTGACTGTTTATGTTATCAGTGAGGCTTTGGACAACAGTAGGCTATTCTCAGTTAATCTGTTGGGGAGTCAAAAGTTATATGTGGGTTTTTGACTGTGTAGGGGTCAGTGTCCCTGACCCCTGTGTTGTTCAAGGTCAGTTGTATGCATTTACATACTCATATATGCACAGAACACCTCTAGAAGAATTGTTAAGAGACTAGTAAGTATATTCATTTTCTCCAGAGAGCAAAGCCGGATGAAGGGGAAAAGAGGTAAAAAGGAGACTTTTCGCTGCACGTAGGTAGGTAGGTAGATAGATAGATAGATAGATAGATAGATAGAGCAAAACATTACAAATAAAGTGGTTCCTCTGGCTGATGGGCTAGAGCAGAGGCCAGCAGGTCAGTGAGTCATCGGCCGGAGCTGGTAGCTTGGCCTGGAGGGAGGTGGGGATGGAGAGAAGTGAATGGCGTCAAAGACAGGCAGGAACTAAGACAGAGTCCTCCCTACAGGCCCCCCTGCTCTGATCTGTCACTGTCTGAATGGGCATGAGAACCTGAGTCAGAAGAGACTGTCCCCGGGAGAGCTCTCCTCCATCACGCTGTCTAACGGGCGCCTGCTGTGCACCTGGTGGCAGGTGTGGAGCCTGGGACAGACAACCCTGGGGCCTGAGCATAAAAAGCAAGGGCTCCTGTGGGGAGGGGAGGACCCCTGAGCAGCCCCTCCCATCTTCACCTTTTCCTCACGGTCAACCTCCCTTGCAGAACCGAGGATGTCAGAGCTCTCAGGGGCCCTGCCTGTAGTTCCAGGAAAGCACATATGGTGTCCCACATGGTATTCCCACCTCAACTCACGTAGGGTAACCCCCTTCTACCTGCTAGCTCACGGGAAACATTTCCTCATGGAGGAAGAAGCTAACCCTTCAATTTACAATGTGGGGGGAGTGTTTCTTTATATATATACTAGAGGCCCAGTGCATGAATGCATGCACGGGTGGGGTCCGGCCAGCCCACCCCGATCAGGGCTGATTGGGGCCAGGCCAGCCGGGGGGAGGGGCCGAGGGAGGTTGGCCAGCCGGCCCCACCCCGAATTGGGCCGTTTGGCTGGCCACAGTGCACATCATAGCTACCGGTCATTCCGGTCATTTGGTTGCTTGGCTTTTATATATATAGATTAATTTATCTTACAGAGAGGGAAAGAGAGATAGAAACATCCATGAGAGAGAAACATTGATCAGCTGCCTCTTGCATGTCCCCTACTGGGGATCAAGCCCACAACACGGGCATGTGCCCTGATGGGGAACTGAACCAAGACCTTCCAGTTCCTGGGTCCACTGAGCCACACCAGCTGGGCAAGGGGGGGGCGTGTTTCTTGAATGGAACAGTTGACTTCTGGTTAGAATGCAAATGTCCTTGGGAGAGACAACATAGGAAGCTGTAATTCACCCAAGAAAAGTACAAAGCAACCCTCATGACGCTGTGAGCCACCTGGTCCCAGACAAAGGAGCACAGTTCACCAACCAAAGAGTAGTTCCAGTTCGGAAGTTTGTTATAAAGTCAAATATACCTTTACCATCTGCCCTGCAATTACTCTCATGTGTTTACACAAGAGAAATGGCAATACATGTCAACGCAGAGGCTTCTAGATGAATGCTCATAGCAGCTTTTTTTATAACAGCCATAAACTGGAAGACAACCCAGATGTCCACCCACTGGTGAATGGGTAAACTGTGGTACATCCACACCCTGGAATATTACTCAGCAACCAACAGGAGAAACGCGGCCACCGGCGGCCACATGGGTGACTCTCAGACACTGCATGTGAAGTGAAAGAAACCAGACACAAAAGGCTGATCGCTCTGTGAGTCCCATGGCCAGAGTGTGAAGTTGGTGGGAGCCAGGGAAGGTCCCAGAGAGAACCTGCCTGGGCCTGCGGAGGGAGGCGCGGAGGGAGCTGGGAGGTGGGCTGGGGGAGCTAAAACCCAATAGGTTTTTCAGATGCTCGTGATGAGCAGAGGAAATGGAGGGAAAGAAAGATCCCGGTCGCTAAAGCCAAGGCAGTTGCAGAATGAGGCCAAAGAAGGGAAGACTGGAAGGCAGGATCTGTCTTCTCGCATCTGCTGGGAGCAACGGCCCCAAGCCACAAGGCAGGATGAATGAATGAAGCCACCAATGAATTAAACCAATATTTATTCACCACCACTCAACCCCAGGGTCTGCGCCAAACGCTTTCACTAATACTAACTTATTTAATTTGTGTAATAAGCTTGTAAAATAAGTGTTATTCCTAAAGTCTCCCTTGGCAAACACATGGGGAGTGCTTACTCATGTGCCAAGCCGTCCGCTGAGCCCTGGAGACACAGATGCGAGAAGATAGATCTAACCAACTTGAACCCCCGGGATGGAATCATAATTCCACATTTTACTAGCTTGACGCCATTGGTCCAGTTACCTCCCTCTGCCTCAGACTTCCTCATCTATTAAATGGACATATTAGCACCTACCCAGGACTATTAGAAAGCATGGCACCCTAACCGGTTTGGCTCAGTGGATAGAGCGTCGGCCTGCAGACTGAAGGGTCCTGAGTTCGATTCCAATCAAGGGCACATATCTTGTTGCAGGCTCCACCCCGGCCAGGAGGCAACTAATTGATGTGCTTCTCTCACATCGAAATTTCTCTCTGTCTTTCCCTTTCTCTTCCAATCTCTCTAAAAATCAATGGGAAAATATCCTCGGGTGAGGAAGGAAGGAAGGAAGGAAGGAAGGAAGGAAGGAAGGAAGGAAGGAAGGAAGGAAGGAAGGAAGGAAGAAAAAAAGGAAGGAAGGAAGGAAGGAGAAAGCATGGCTGCCTGTGTGTCCGGGAGTCCTTGGCCGAAGCTGATTGGAGGGGGAGGGGGTGTCCACACATAAGCAGCCAGCCCATTGGCCAGCTGATAACGCCTATGATGGAAAGATGAGCTGAGGCCATCGCTCTCTCTGTGAGTGGGAAATGCAGAGAATGAGCAGAACAAGAGCAGCGATGTACTCACACGTCCCCACGGGGCTGGGAGGGTACACGGATGCTTCCATGTCCTGGCTTTTGAAAGGTCCCTTTGTTTGACTAATGAAGCCCTGTGTCCTGTTTCTCCAAACCACTCACTGTCAATGCGTTTTCCCGTCCGACATCCCCTGCGCACCCGTGAGCTGAGGGGAACGAGGACACTCACCTCCTGTCCTGATGAGAAAGCAGGTGCGCGGAGCAAAGGGACTTGTGGCCACGCAGAGGCCAGTCTGGCTCTGCATCGAGCTCCCTCCGTGACATCAGGCCTCTCCTTTCGCCCGGTCCGCCGGGCGTTCAAGAGGAAATCTTGTGCACTTTGTAGTGGAGTGAAAAGAAGCAGCATCTATATTGCCGTCAGCTCCGAGACGCGTTCAGGGTGGGAAATGTGGTACATCTTGTTCCAGCCTTTATTTAGTACGTGGTTCAGATCCAGGCCCTGCACACAGAACCGCCGGGGCTGGCTCTGGTCCCCGTGCCAGCGCAGCGCCCGTGCGCATGAGTAATTTCAAAAAGTGGGCAGCCCCTGAGCCCTGCCAGCTTTCCTCCTGATGGTCTTTTTCAGCCCGTTTAGTATGTTGGAATTCCTGAAAAACATCGGGTTTCTATGGATATTCCTCAGAGTGCGCACTGGGAGGTTGGGGTTGCGACCGGAACTGCTCCACGTGGCCTGCGCGCTGGGCAAGCCGGCAGCTGCTTCCTGCTTCACCTGGTATCCAGGACCCAACATGCTGCCCAAGGTGTTGAGCTGGGCAGCTCACTCACTCACTCAGCATCACTCGCTCAACGTTTACTAACTGCCTAGTGTGTGCTAAGGACTGTGCTAGATGCTGAGGCTACAATAACGATGGAGAGGTCCTACCCCATGACACGGAGCATATCGTTCGGAGTGAGGAATATACATCGATCGAGTCATCGTGCATGTAAACATGGGACTGCAAAGTGTGGGGCACAGTGACCAGGCTGGCGTTACGCAGCTGGTGAGAGGCAGAGCTGGGCGGGCACTGTCACCTAGGACCCACCGGCCCAGTTGTGGCCCTAGAATGAATGTGTCCCTTCCTGCTCCCAAGGACGCCTGGAAGGGGGGGGGGCGCTCTGGGAAGGAGGGAGGAAGGGACCCGCTTGTCTGGGGACTGGGAGGTGGGTGACCTGACCTCCAATGAGCAGAGTTTCTGAGCTGGAAGCCACCTGAGAGGCGGCCCCGGTGCCAGCGCAATGGAGAAGGTGTGGAACCGGATCTAGACCTTGGCAGGAAATGCCTGCAGACACATTGACTGGACCTCCTGGGAAGATCCTGTAGCTCCCTCCACATATACGGTGCGGGCGACGGGGGGGTGGGTAGGTATCGGCTGACCGGGCTGGGCCAACTGAGAGGGGACGCCGCCAGCTTCTCCTCTTCAAAGTGGGTGGGAAGCAAGCCAAGGTCGCAAGCAGGCCTTTGGAAGAACAGGAAGATAGAGGCACACTTACTGCTTTGCCTCATTCCACTGCTCCAACCCCTTAGAACTCAGAGGCGACCTGGAAACACACGTATGTGGTACCCTGTGCGTCAAAGCTGGCTGCTCCACCACAGGGTGACACAAAGGCCTCCTGAAGGAGGTGGGGGCTGGGGGCAGGGTGGCCATTGGCTGCAGTGGAGCAGGCATCTCCGGCAGAGGAATCACACGTGCAAAGGCCCAGGGGCAGAGTGAGCTCCTGGCGGTGGTTAAAGAAGAGTGTCCGCCTGGGGTTCCTCTTTAACCACTGGGAAGGTGAGCGGCTGGGCAGCTGGCTCTCATTTAGAAGCCAGGCTGCGTTTCCAGAGAACCACAGCTAGGGGTGAGGCTGGGGAGCAGTGTGGGCGGAGCACCCAGACTCCCTACCCACTGAGTCTGGGTCAGACAACCGGGTCAGAGCTGACCTCGCTGTTTGACTGGAGGGGGCACCTTTCCTTTCTGAGCTCGCTCCCTGCTCAGAGGATTGGAATCTCCAAGAGCCCATGAAGTTCTGACTTACCGCGTCCCTAAATCAACACGTTACCGAGAGCGTGTGGGTGGCTGACAGAGTCCAGAGAAGCCTAGCGGGTGAGGGTGGGGGACAGGAGGGCCCTGTCTGGATGGCCCAGACCTCTGGGAGAGGAGGGGCCTGCGAGTGTGCAGGATGGGGAGGGGCAAGCTCTGGATGAGGCTGATGGACCACCTGCAGCTGAGGGGAGGGCAGGGGATTCGGAGGCAAACCTGAAATGGCACCCTGCCCGCCGCCTGGGGAGGCCACCCCTCCCTGCGCCTCGCTTCACTTCCCGCGGTCCTCCTGACCCAGAATCCAGTGTACTTTCTGCCCCTTCTGTAAATACCTCCCTCCCGGCCTCTCCAGCTTAACCCAACCGCCAGCTGAATCTCACCCCTGGGTCCTCCTGCTCCCCGAGGCCGCTGAGGGAGGGAAGAGCATGCCCACCTGCCGAAAACAGTGCTGCGGGTCTAGGCACCCGGGAGGGAGACGAGCAGGGGTCCCTGTCGCCCGGCGCTGACATGCTGGCCACAGAGACAGCAACAGGTGGAACGTAGAGAAGGCGATGTGTGATATGGGAGAAGGACAGAGTAAAGCAGGGAGAGGGGATGGGCAGCGGCAATTTTAAATAAGGTGGTCAGGCGAGGCCTTGCTAAGAAGGTGACTTTTGAGCCAAGACTTGGAGAATTTGCGGGGGGCTGGCTCTGAGCCACAGTAGCCCCACAAGGCAGCCATTTTACAGCTGAGGAAACTGAGGGTCAGAGGGTGAAGGCATAGACGGAGATTGCTCAGCTGGTAACTGGTGGACCCAGGATTCAAACCCAAGTCTGCTGATTCTGAACCCACGCCGGGAGCATAATGGTTAGGGTTAGAGCAAGGAGGCCAGAGCTCAGGTGACTGAGAGTCGAACCTCAGCCTGACCAGGTCTTAGCTGAGCCTCAGGCAGACTACTTATCCCTCTGGGCCTTAGGTGAGGGGCATGATGGAGCCTCCTCTTGGAGAAGTGGAAAGGATTAGATGATACAGTGCACACAGTGCTTACAGAGTGCCTAGAAAGTTATCACCACCACCACTATCATCATCATCATCATCATCATCATCATCATCATCATCATCATCATCATCATCATCATCATCATCATCATCATCATCATCATCATCATCATCATCATCATCATCATCATCATCATCATCATCATCATCATCATCATCATCATCATCATCATCATCATCATCATCATCATCATCATCATCATCATCATCATCATCATCATCATCATCATCATCATCATCATCATCATCATCATCATCATCATCATCATCATCATCATCATCATCATCATCATCATCATCATCATCATCATCATCATCATCATCATCATCATCATCATCATCATCATCATCATCATCATCATCATCATCATCATCATCATCATCATCATCATCATCATCATCATCATCATCATCATCATCATCATCATCATCATCATCATCATCATCATCATCATCATCATCATCATCATCATCATCATCATCATCATCATCATCATCATCATCATCATCATCATCATCATCATCATCATCATCATCATCATCATCATCATCATCATCATCATCATCATCATCATCATCATCATCATCATCATCATCATCATCATCATCATCATCATCATCATCATCATCATCATCATCATCATCATCATCATCATCATCATCATCATCATCATCATCATCATCATCATCATCATCATCATCATCATCATCATCATCATCATCATCATCATCATCATCATCATCATCATCATCATCATCATCATCATCATCATCATCATCATCATCATCATCATCATCATCATCATCATCATCATCATCATCATCATCATCATCATCATCATCATCATCATCATCATCATCATCATCACCATCATCACCACCATCACCACCATCATCATCACCATCAGCACCATCATTATCACCAACATCACCATCATCATCACCATCACCATCACCACCATCACCACCATCATCATCACCACCACCACTATCATTATCACCAACATCACCATCATCACCACCATCACCACCATCATCACCATCACCACCATCATCATCACCATCACCACCATCATTATCACCATCACCACCATCACCATCATCATCACCA
>NW_005371579.1:146953-153105 GCF_000412655.1 Myotis brandtii
CATCATCATCACCACCATCATCACCACCATCACCATCACCATCATCACCATCATTATCATCATAACAATCATTATTTCTCCTATGCCTCATCTGGCCAACCCACACCAGAGAGCCCTGGCCTATGGCCTGACCCAGTTGACTGAAACTATGTTGAGGGGACTGGCTGGGGTAAAGGGGCTACCTTCGTTAATGGGCAGCCCTTTGTTGTTGTTTTTGTTTTGTTTTTTAATATGTTTTTATTGATTTTTGGAGAGGGAAAGAGAGATAGAAACACCAATGATGAGAGAGAATCATTGACCATCTGCCTCCTACATGCCCCCTTCCGGGGATCAAGCCTGCAACCCAGGCATATACCCTGACCAGGAATCAAACCAATGACGTCTTGGTTCATGGCTCAATGCTCAACCACTGAGCCACCCCAGCTGGGCAATGGGCAGCCCTTTGACTCCATCTCCTCCCCACCCCCATCCCCCTGCTCCTCTCTCTCCAGCTGATGAAATATGGAGGAGCTGGCAGTGGTGTTGCTGCTGAGAAGGCTGCCACCACCCCAGGAAGGGTGATAGATAGCCCTGATTACACTGGCCTGGCAGAGGGAGGGAGGATGGAGGGGGGAGAGCAGCAGCCGCCATCCATCTCAGAGCCCTGCTCCCAGCTCCTTCAGTCCACCTCCTCTGGCTCCTCCCGCCCTCCTGGCCCAGAGCCAGCCCTCCCAGGTGTTGCCAGGGCTCTATCCCAAGGCTTGTTCCTCTGTCATCTCCTTGGCCCCGCAGCAGCCTGTGGTGGAGAAAGGGAGGGGCTGTTTGCAGATGAGGGGCAAGAGGCTTCGAGAGGGGACCTTCTGGTTCCCAACCCCATGCTCTCGCACCGCCTGGTCAACAACACCTGCCCAGCTCTCTCGGGAATCTGCAATAACTCGCGGGCAATGCAGCTCCGAGGTCTGCGTTCTACCTCTGGAGTCAGGGAGTTTAACCCCAGCTATGCCACTCAGGCCTGTGGGAAAATGAGACTCAGCTTTCCCTTCTGTTAAATGGGGGTAATGATGTTCTACCTCTGGAGTCAGGGAGTTTGAACCCAGCTATGCCACTCAGAAGGCCTGTGGGGAAACGAGACTCAGCTTTCCCTTCTGTTAAATGGGGGTAATGATCCCAGTTCTTTTCCGGATTCAGAAGCCCACCTCCCACACCCATGCCTGGTCAGGGTCCCTGAGGAATGGGAACATGCCTGCCCCCTGTCTTTCCTCCCCAGACCCCACTGCATCTTTTCTTCCCCACGTGGTGCCTTCTACCTGGATGCCTTTCCCCCCTCCCTCTGGGCTCCAGTTCAAATACCGCCTCTGCTGGGAAGCCTTCTCTGACCTCATGTTTCTACATGGCGCATATCACTCCGGCCTGAGAACACCACCGGCCTCAGCCACCCCTGGGTCACATCCTCGGTCCCAGGGCGCAGGGTCACTCACTTGGCTGTCTCCCTGTCAGGCAGAAGTCCTCCCCCTGGAGCCACCATGCCCGGCAGGGCATCCGGCCAGAGCAGGGGCTCATTTTTTGGTGGAGAAGCAGTCCCAGGGCACAGGGTCACTCACTTGGCTGTCTCCCCGTCAGGCAGGGGGTCCCTGAAAAGCAGAAGTCCTCCCCCTGGAGCCACCGTGCCCGGCAGGGCGTCCGGCCAGAGCAGGGGCTCATTTTTTGGTGGAGAAGCTGTTTATGGAAGGAGCCACCGGCAGAGGCCGCGGGTGTCACACCTCCCGGGTGCTGCCTTTGCACAGGAGACCGACTAGAAGTCAGGAACGGCCTTTCAGAACCCGAGGACAGAGTCCGCCGTGGAGGACTTTCAGGACAACTGATGAGTGTGAGGAGCTGTTTCACCAGCTGGGGTCCCAGGAGCCCTAAATCCCATCCTGCCCATAGCTGCCTGCGTCACCCAGGGGCGGGGGCCTGTGTGCATCACTTCTTCCTGCTGCAGGAGGGAGAAAACCTAACTCGGTGCCTGCCAGCTTCCGCCCGTGTCCCCCATCTCCTCGCCCCTAGTGCTCCCTGCTTCCCGCCTCACCCACAGTCTCTTTTTTTTTTTGTTAATCCTCACCCAAGAATATTTTTTCCATTGATTTCTAGACAGTGTGAAAGGGAGGGCGGATGAGAGAGAGAGAGAGAGCGAGAGAGAGAGAGAGAGAGAAACATCAAGTGAGAGAGACACATCAATGGGTTGGCTCCCGCATGTGCCCGGACCAGGGCCAGGCATCAAACCTACAACTCAGGAATCGAATCCATAAACCCTTGGTGCACAGGCCGACGCTCTAACCACTGAGCCCACCAGCCAGGGCCTCTTAGTTTACTTTTGCCGTCCTGGCTTTAGATGTCTTCCCTGAGCTCAACTTTCCTGCCTTGGAGCCAGCCTTTCCTTTGCCTGTGATGCCCTTCCCTCAATTCTTTGCCTGGTCTGGCCACTCATGCTCTCAGTCTCCACTGAACTCTCATTTCTTCCAAGACGCCCTCCCTCACTTCTTGGACTAGGCGGAGCCTCCTCTCTGTGCTCCCCAGCACCCCCAGCTATTCGTCCATAGCACTTACCACCGTTTAGAATTGCAGGTTGTATTTATATCGCTGTTTGAATCCTGAGGGAGCTGTGGCCAAGAGCGCGGACTCTGGAGTCAGACCGCCTGGGTTTACAAAGAGGCTTCACCTGGCACTAGCTGTGTGGCCTGGCCCCTGACCTCAGTGCTCCATGCTCCTCATCTGTAAAATGGGCCGATAAGAGTGCACACTCATAGCACTGTTGTGAGAGTGAAGTGGGTTTACGTGATAAAGCACTTAGAACAATGCATGGCCCTTAGTGGGAGCCTCATAGACATCTGCCTACATTGTTCCTGTCTCCGCTGAAATGCAAGCTCCCGGAGGGAAGCCATGTGCCGGGCCTGGCTGGGAGAGGGGGTCAGAGCCCCACTACCCAGGGAACTGGGGGGCTGATGAACATGGTCGATAATGCAAAGGACCTCGCCCCCGAGAAGGTTCCTGATCAGTCTGTCCTCCTCCTTCTGCTGCTGGGGAGGCAGGTGATGGAGGCTTCTCACCAGGAACCTGCAGGTGGTTCATCTCTCCGGGCCTCCCGTGCGGCCTGGAGGGATCGGCCCAGGGAAGAGGCTGCTGCTGTGTGCTCCCATCCCTCCCTGCTTCTCCTGGCCTCCTCCTCCTACCCCCTCCTCGCCCGCAGAGCAGCACCCCCACATCAGTCACCGCCTGGCCGGCAGCTGCAAGGGAGGCCCCCTGACCCCACCTGGGGCAGCGCCCGCTAAAGTCTGGTGGATCCTCCAGGCGCTGGCGTCTCCCTGCGTCACTGCTGAGAAACCGGGCAGACAGCTGGCAGCCGCTCCGGGATGGATGGTGAGGCCACGGCAGGGAACGGGCCAGAGGACGCTGGGGCTGGGGTTTCCCCCCACACTAAGCAACAATGAAGTCCAACAAGCCAGCGATTTTTAATTAAGCAAAGCTTCAAGATGGATCCCGAGAGGACTGTGCTGGCTCTCCACGGAGCAGTCAGAGTCGCAGACAACAGCGCATCTCAGAATCCCAGGGTCGGCGCCCAGTCATAGAATCTTAGAAGATGCACCCTCACCGCGCCAAGTCCACATCCTTAGAATCCGAGCCTCAGGGCTCCAGGCTCAGTCAGAGGGAGTGGTTAAGAGAAGGGCTTAAGCCAGTGATGGTGAACCTTTTGAGCTCGGCGTGTCAGCATTTTGAAAAACCCTAACTTAACTCTGGTGCCGTGTCACATATAGAAATTTTTTGATATTTGCAACCATAGTAAAACAAAGACTTACATTTTTGATATTTATTTTATATATTTAAATGCCATTTAACAAAGAAAAATCAACCAGAAAAATGAGTTCACGTGTCACCTCTGACACGCGTGTCATAGGTTCGCCATCACTGGCTTAGGCTCAGCAGGTGTGTCTCAGCGATTGAGTGCCGACCTGTGAACCAGGAAGTCATGATTCGATTCTGGTCAGGGCACAGGCCCGGGTTTCGAGCTCGATCCCCAGTGGGAGGTATTAGGGGGTGGGGGCCTTTGCGGGTAATTAGATAGTGAGGGTGGAGCCCTCATGGATGGGCTATGCCCTTATAAAAGGGACCCAAAGATTTCTCACCTCCCTTTCTGCAGGAGTCGGCCCATCAATGATTCTCTCTCATCATTGTTTCTATCACTCTCTGCCTCTCCCTTCCTCTCTGAAATCAATAAAAAATGTTTGAGAGAGAGAGAGAGAGAGAGAGAGAGAGAAAAGGGTTTAGGGCACTTAAATGCCTATGTTTGAATCCTGTCTCCATCACAGTATTAGCTCTGCGACTTTGGGCAAGTTACTTACGCCTCTGTTTCTCAGTTTCCCCTGCTCTAAAATTAAAATGGGGCTGTCACGAGAATTGTGTGAATGTTGTGGTTACAGGCTCGGAAGCCAGATGACACATCTCGGAAGCAGCGCCTGTGGCCTTTGATTCTAACTCGTCCCTGCCTGCATCTCTTCTGAAGATGCTTATACCTCTGAACGCAGCCGACCACCTCACACAGCAGCCCGTTCCCTCTGGAACTAGCTCTGCAAGGACCTCTGATGGAGAGCTGAGAGCTGAGGCCCTGAGAGCTGAGGCAGTCTCCATCCTGCTCAGGAACTCTCCCCAGCACCGGGACTGGCTGTAGCTTCCATTTTTGCTTGCTCTCTTCCGTGCGGCAGGTTCACACAGTAAAATTCGTCATCGGTGCCATCACCCTGCCCAGCGAAGGACCAGAGCGCTCCGCACTAAGGGCCTGCTGCCAGGACGCCCTCTTAGATACACGTAAGACTCATGCATTGCCCTAACCCAGTGGTCGGCAAACTGCGGCTCTCGAGCCACATGTGGCTCTTTGGCCCCTTGAGTGTGGCTCTTCCACAAAATACCTGGCCCATGCGCAGAAGTCGGTATTTTGTGGAAGAGCCACACTCAAGGGGCCAAAGAGCCGCATGTGGCTCGCGAGCCACAGTTTGCCGACCACTGGGCTATGCCCTTAGAAAGGGGACCCAAAGATTTCTCACCGCCCTTTCTGCCAGGTGAGGAGACAATACGTCAGCAGTCTGACTGACGCCTGGAGAGGGTCTGAGCAGAACCCACACATGCTGGCACCCTGAGCTCAGACCTCCGGCCTCCAGGGCAATAAGCAAGACATTTCTGTGCTTTTTCTCAATATATTTTTTTATTGCTTTCAGAGAGGAAGGGAGAGGGAAATAGAAACATCAATGATGAGAGAGACTCATTGATCGTCTGCCTCCTGCATGCCCCACACTGGGGGATCGAGCCTGCAACTCAGTCATGTGCTCTGACTGGGAATCGCACTGTGACCTCCTGGTTCCTAGGTCGATGCTCAACCACTGAGCCACGCCGGCCGGGCAAATTTCTGTTTTTTTGTCAGCCACCCCATCTTGGTACTTTGCTATAGAAGCCTGAACTAAGAAAGACAAAGAGACTAGGCTGCCTGGTGACGCGGTTAAGCTGCAGAATCCACCTCAGGACCTCATATGGGGACAATCCCGCAGAGTCAGCAGTGGATGTCCTTGCGGGGTCCGCCACTGATAGTCGCGTTTTCCGTTATTACAGCTAAACACATCCTTTCTTCACCTTCCCAGGTCCTACTCCACCCCCAAGGCCAGGTGAACCCTTATCTCCTTCAAACAGTCTTTCAGTCAATGTTTGCTGACCAGTAACAAATATTTACTGAGCACCCATATGGCCCCGCTTTGTTAAGGTGACAGTAGAGGGGGAGAGACACAAAAATAATTAAATAGACATATGATTGAGTTGATTATAAATTACAATAAGCTTTTGTACACTAAACTGCAGAGCGCTGAAACAGAGCCTGTCAGGGCGACCCCTTTGGGCAGAGTAATCAAGGAAGGCCTTGAGGAGGTGGTGCCATTTAAGCAGAGCCCTGAGCTAAAGGCCTCCGCGGCCCTGGCCCCTCTGTTCCAGTCCTCTGCCCGTGTGCTCTCACTGCCCCCGAACCACAGTCCCCTCCTGTGCTGGGACCGTGTCTGCCTCTTCTCTCCCCGCACCAGCAGTGTGGCCCACAGCCCCTCTCCTCCAGGGCAGCAGCACCACACAGACCTTCCCGGGCGCTGCGCTGGCCACCCACGGTC
>NW_005371579.1:162329-162737 GCF_000412655.1 Myotis brandtii
CCCTCCGGCTCTCTCCTGCCTCACTGAGGGTCCTGGGCTCCATCACTGCCTGATGCTGCCCCCACAGTACTGGCCCCTTCCCCACAGCCCTCCTCCACACCCCCTCCCCAGGGCCTCCAGACCCCCTGGGCTCCCCGGCAGAGGCCCAGCTGGGCTGTGATTTATCCCCTCTCCCCATCCTGTTTACTCAGCCCCTTGGCGAGAAGCCCCAGCCGTGGAAAGGGGTGTGAGAGAAGGAGGGAAGTGGGAAGAGAAAGGGGGGAGGTGAGTGTGGGTTGTTAAAAAGAAGACAAGGATGCCGAAACCGGTTTGGGTCAGTGGATAGAGCGTCGGCCTGCGGACTGAGGGGTCCCAGGTTCGATTCCGGTCAAGGGCATGTACCTGGGTTGCGGGCACATCCCCAGTAGG
>NW_005371579.1:162876-167417 GCF_000412655.1 Myotis brandtii
TTCCACTCTCTCTTAAAAATCAAGGGAAAATATCCTCGGGTGAGGCTTAAAAAAGAAGATGATGAGGAGAGAGAAGGGTAAAGAAATTGGAGGGAAAAGCAGCACAGAACGCGTGTTTGTATGAGAGAGAAAACGGCGCTGGCTGCGCCTGAGGGGCTGGTCTGACGGGCTCAGGAACTCCCTCTGAGATCCCCCAGCTGGGCTCTGGGTGCTCCTGGGGGTGCCCCGCCGGGGAGCCACTCTCAGGGCCCCCAGGCCACTCTCTGGTGGACAGACAGCTGGAGACGCTGCACCAGGACACCACTCCCTCAGGGGGCAGTGTCCCCACAAGGCCCTAGGGCTTGTCACCTGTGTTTGTATGAGAGAGAAAACGGCGGTGGCTGCACCTGAGGGGCTGGTCTGACGGGCTCAGGAACTCCCCCTGAGATCCCCCAGCTGGGCTCTGGGTGCTCCTGGGGGTGCCCCGCCGGGGAGCCACTCTCAGGGCCCCCAGGCCACTCTCTGGTGGACAGACAGCTGGAGACGCTGCACCAGGACCCCCCCCCTCAGGGGGGCAGTGTCCCCACAAGGCCCTAGGGCTTGTCACCACTGTGGGGACACCAGGCAGCAAACAGCCCGTCCCTGGGCTCTCGCCTGGCCCTACTGACTCAGTGCGTGTCCTGGAGGCCATGGTTTTCTCCTCTGTCCAGGGAGAGCCCACTGCGGGGCAGCTAAGGGGGTTCAGCTCTGCAGTCCAAGGAGGTGGGATTCAGAGGTCCCAGCGACATGTCATCTCCACCCAGCAGCCTCGACCTCTCCCCACCCCCTCCCAGTTCCTCACCCAGAGGAAGCACAGGGCTTCCCTGTAGTTCAGCAAGTCCCCGAGCGGCTCTCGCTGTCACTGCTCCCTGGGCACCTGGTGCTCAGGACGGCATCACCCTACACCTGAAACTCAGAGGCTTCCTCCAGGCCTGCCCCTCCCCCCACAGAGAAGTTTCCAGAAAGACGGGAATGGGATGGTGGGCATCTATCTCCACGCTCTCCTGTGTCTGGGAGAAATACCACCATCCCTGGGGAAGGAGCTGAAACCAGGCCGGGGACCTGGGTGCTGGGCTCATATGATACTCCTCTGAGTATGCTGAGCAATTTCCATACAAAACATTGATTAAAAATCATAACAATGATTAAAAATGCATATTCCCAAGGTACCTGAGCAATGCACAGTAGGTAGCCAGAGAAACAATTTTTGCTCAAAGAACAAAACCACGGGATACCTATTGGCTTGACTGACACCTAAGGAGGCCTAGAGTGTGAGGTTTCCCAGAGGCTCACAGGGGCTCAGGTGCCAATCCCCCACCTTGTTCACAGAACCACGTTCCACTGTCAAGTCCCTCGGCCATGGGACCTGTTCAAGGGCCTGAGTCCCCCTGTATAACATGGGCGTGGCCACTCGGCACTAATGAATGCACCTGGATTAGTTTCTGTACCTTTGTGTTGTGCAGTGGTTTTCTTCTTTTCAATGAAGCGTTCCACATAACTACTGACTTCTTCCTTTTCAAAGGGGAAAAAGGAGTAATTTGGGTCAAATAAATATTTTCATGAAGTTAAGTAAAAAAAAAGTCCCCCAGGCCCCGAGCTCTCTCTCAGCTCCTGCCTCCCCCTCTCTCCTCTCCTGTCCCTCTGCCCCTCCCTTCCCTCACGCTCCTGGGCCCTCCCACACATCCAGGCTCCCACCCTGCACCCAGCCAGGACGCAAAAGGACGGTGTCCTCACCAAGAAGGATCACGGGGCCGCAGGACCAGGGAGGCCGGTGTGGCTGAGATTGAAGGAGGCAGGTCAAGGTCACTGAGTGTGTTTACCCGGACACACCTGATGCAAAGACACCAGTCAGTCAGGCCGCCTGGTTGGGCTCATCAAAGCACAGGTATGAGAGCTGCTGCCTCCCCTCCTGCGTCCTCCATAAGCAAATGGCATTCAGTGGGCACCTCCTGGGGCCCTCGTGAAGGGCAGAACCCTGGGTTCCTGAGCTGGCACAGTTACCTAATACCCCAGCATCCATAGGTGCCCAGAGGCAGCAAAGAGGCAGGAAGACCAAGGCCAGGAACGCCAGGATGCCTGCCCAGCCCATGGTCCCCACGGGGTTCCCCCAGGCATCACGGGAATCAACTGTGGAGGATGGAGCCAGCCTTAAGCTGTGCCACGGGCCTGGAATGTTCTTCCTGCTCCCGGCACAGCCTGTCTTCAGCCTGCAAGTCCCTCCTCACCCAGCGTTGTCAGCCAGAGGGGCAGATGGCACAGCTGGGCCCAGCCCACAGCTCAGCGACCCGCCAACCGAGTCTGTCCTCCCTCCGCCAACCGTGGGCAGCCCACTTTCTAAGCTCGGCATTCGGAGACACTTGGAGGCTGAGATCAGAGAGTGTGGGGTTGATGGAACAGCTGCCCCTGTCTTCACTGTGGGGGTTACACAGACAGGACTGCGCCCTAAAAAGGCTGGACTTTAGAGCAGGTCTGACACCCAAAGAACCCAAACAGTAAATCACATATAAAAATAAACAAAGAGATAAACAGATTAAAAAGAAGGACCCTGGAGCTCTGTGCCAGGTGCTCAGGTGAGGTCCGCAGAGCCGGGCTGTCCCGGTGCCCTGGCTCCAGCCACTTGGGCCAGGTCAGCAGGGATGACACTGCTCTTGGGAGAAAGCCCCTCCCTCACCTGCCTCATTCACCCACAAGCACATCCTGCCCGCTCGGCCTCTCACACCTTCCAGAGCCCAGTGCCTTTGCCAGGACAACCATCCTCCAGCTGCTCCCCTGAGGTCCCTGCTGCCTATTCCCATCACACATGAGGCCACACTGGGCTTAGCAGGACCGAGGACCCTGCCCAGTCTACCAGCTGAAAACAAGAATAACGACGATGCTGACCTCCTGACCTGCATCCTCCCCTTTATCCTCACAGCAACCTTAAGGTGGGCAACATTGCTGTTCTTACAGAGGAGAAAAAGGGATGCACAGAGAGGTCGAGTAAGTTGCCCGGGGTCACAGAGCTCATAAAAGGGCAGTCAGGATTCTAACCCTGAGACTGGCCCCAAGGTCCGGCCCTGGGCCACTATTCTCTTCCCCTGACCCCAGCCTCTCCCCTAAAGAGTGGGCTCAGAGCCGTTACTGTCATTGGAGGTCCACCGTGGCCCCGGCACCTTCTGAGAAGAGCTGAGCAGGCAGGTGGGGCAGTCCCGTGGGACGGTGCGATCGAACCTCCCACAGACCACATGGTCTGAGGCCCCTCCAGTGTCAGCCCCGCATGAAGTGCTGCTCACTTGGTTCCATTCAGCTGTGTGACTTCAGGAAGTTACTTCCCCAAGCTGTGCGGGAGCCTTGCCTGCCAGGGACAAGGGTAGCGCCTCCCCAGGCTGATGGGTGTGGGTGGGTGGATGCATGGGTGGGGGGGTGAGTGGATGATGGATGGATGGATGGATATGGTGGGTAGCTGGATAGATGAGTGGGTGGGTGGGTGGATGGATGAGTGGATGGATGGGTGGGTAGATGGATGGGTGTGAGTGGGTAGGTGGGTAGATGGATGGGTGGGTGGGTGAGTGGATGGGTAGGTGGGTTGGAGGGTAGATGGGTGGATGGGTGGGTAGATGGGTGGATGGGTGGATGGATGGGTGCTTGGATGGGTAGGTGGGTAGATGGGTGGATGGATGCTTGGATGGGTAGGTGGGTAGATGGGTAGATGGATGCTTGGATGGGTAGATGGATGGGTGGGTGGATGGGTGGATGGATGGATAGATGGATGGGTGGGTGGATAGATGGGTGGATGGATGGGTGCTTGGATGGGTAGGTGGGTAGATGGGTGGATGAATGCTTGGATGGGTAGATGGATGGGTGGATGGGTGGGTGGATGGGTGGATGGGTGGATGGATGGATAGATGGATGGGTGGGTGGATGGGTGCTTGGATGGGTAGAAGAGATAACTGATGCCCAGCATAGGCTGGGCTGGGTGCAGGGAAACCACTTGCCTTCTCTCCACCTGCTGCTCGGGGCTGACAGCTGTGACATCTCCTCTCCTGTCCTGCCCAGGACCTCAGGCCCTACAACCAGTGTCCCTGCCTTCGGAGGGCCCAGGCAGGGGCAGAGCAGCAGACTAAAGAGCAGGCCTGGGCAGAGGATAAAGGCAAGAGCAGGGGGAGGAGGAGCTGGGCCGGGTGGGGTGGGGTGCAGAGCAGCCCAGGATAAGCCTCTGGGAAAGCAGAGACCAGGAGACAATGTTCGGCAGGTGGAGGAGAAAGAGGGGAGGGGAGGAGAGCGGGCAAAACAAAAGCTGGCGGCAGAGGGGGAACTTGGTCAGAGGAAAGGCACTCTGGGTAATGGCACCCCCTGCGTCCCTCCCAGCACTTTGATGAGCCTGCATGTGGGTAAGAGCCTGCTTGGCCGACACCCAGAGCCCCTTCCTCTCCATCAGCACAGCTCGGTCTCACAGCTTCCCCGTGGTGGGTCGGCTTATTATCCCTTCCACTGGCGTGGCCCCAAGAAGGAAGACGCCAGTGCCGCCCGCTGCCACCCCCCAC
>NW_005371579.1:167470-169811 GCF_000412655.1 Myotis brandtii
CCACCCCTGCATCCTGCTCCCTGTCCCTGGCTGGGATCTTGGCAGGTGGTGTGGCCCCTCAGGACACTAGAGTGTGTGTGAGAGCCTCTGCTGCCAGGCGAGGCCGCCACCCTCCCTCCCTCCCTCCTCCACTCCCACGTGGAGGACAGGTGCCCGTGGAGTAGGAGTCGGGAGCAGGCAGAGCCGTCTCTCTGCCCTGCCTGCCCGCAGACTCGGGTCTCACTGATGTGGACGGGCCTGGCCGCCTGGACCCTCCACACTCCCCAGAGTCTCTGTGTGCGCTGGAATGGAGAAGCACTGATCTAAGTGTGTGCATGTGGGGTCGGCAGGGACCCCGCAAGGAGGCACAAGAGCTGGCCACAGTAGGCAGAGCCTCTGGAGGCACCCAGGACAGGGCTCAAGGGGCGGTGTGGGAGAGAGGAGGATCTTTCTCTGATAGCCCTGGGCCTGTGAACTCTGTGTCATGTGCCCATGTTAGCTATTCAGAGAAAGTTAAAATCTATCTTTATATATAAAAGGCTAATATGCAAAGTGTCCCCTCAGGAGTTCAACCGGGAGACCGGGAGTTCGATCCCTCACTATGATGTGCGCTGACCACCTAGGGGGGTGGCGCAGAATGAAGGAAGGCTCCAGCTAGCAACTGGAAGGCCCTGATTGGCCCTGATTGCCGGCTAAGCCTAGGAACCCTACCTGTGCATGAATTTCGTGCACTGGGCCTCTAGTGCTTATAATAATAAGCAAATGGAATTGAACACAGCTCCCAAGATTGGCAGGAAGTCCTCTGGCAGCATCTCCAATCTCTTCCCCTTCCTGTGGGTCCCACAAGAACCCCAAGGTTCCCTGGTCCCTGGGAAAGGGAGGAGGCACTGCCTTTGCCATGGAGGCGGCCAATGCTCAGCTCTCGTGGGCTGAACTGTGCTCCCCCAGATCCATATGCTGATGTCCCAAACCCAGCACCTCAGCATATGACTGCATTTGGGGATGGGGCCTTCAAAGAGGTGACTAAGGTGAAATGAGGTCACGAGGGGGGCCCTCATCCAATCTGATTGGTGTCCTTATAAGAAACGATTAGGACACAGACAGGCACATGCCCAGGGAGAGGCGGGTGAAGACACCAGGAGGAGACGTGGCCTCAGCAGAAGCCACCCCCGTGGATACCCTGACCTCAAGCTTCTGGCCTCCAGACAGCGAGGCAGTAAGTCCCAGCTGTGTGAGCCCCCCTCCCCCCGTCTGTGGTGCTGGGTCATGCAGTCCCGGCACTAATACAGTGAGCGGCCCTGCACAGAACACAGGTCCCCCCACCAACACCTCCCATCCCTGCCACCGAATGCAGCCACAGGAGCAGCTGGGGCCTGTGCAGCCCGAGCCCCAGCCACCCCAACCCTCAGTCCTGCCAGACTTAGAAGGGAACCACAGCTCCTCCATCCCCCAGCTTTCCTGTCCGTCTGTGAACTGGGAGTGACAGACCTCATCACAGGATGTGGGGGGCGGGTCTGAACACTCCGGACACTCCGAGCAGGTCCCACTGCTGTTCCCTCCAGCAGGCATGCCACCCTACCGGCCAGGACTCAGCAAGTTCACTCTCCCAGGCTGCAGCGTGAGGCGCCAGCCAGGGGAGAGGTAGGAGCTGCCTGGTGAGGAGTCTTGCACCCTGCCTGGCGCTGGCCAGGACTCTGTGCCTCTTTCTTTTGGGGAACCTCTGAGTCTCCTGGCCCCTTCCTTGCTCTCCAATGTCCCTCTCCTGTCTCTCATCCCGTGAGGTCCCAGGCGGTGTGATACGGAGTATGGGGAGTTTGGGGGCCGCCCAGACCCAGGCGTGAGGTCCTGCCCAGTACCTTCCTAGCTGTTGACCCTGAGCAAGGCGCTGACCTCCCTGGCTTCCCTCCCTCTTCCAGAGCCTCTGTGGACCAGGGAGGAACTCGGAGGAGGATGGGAGGAGAATGCGAAATCTGCTCTGCAGGAGCCGGGAACCTCCTCACACAACCCAGGGCTCCCAGGAGCTCTGTGTAATTGAGCCTCATTTTCCGCGCCCTGGGGGACTGGCAGTTGAAAGCCGCCCAGCGTGGGCCACTGAGATAATGAATGAGGAAACGCGCCAGCAAAGGAACCAGGCACCAGCCCTCCCGGCTGTGTTAGAACTTGAAGCTGGGCAGCCAGACCTGCTCCTGGGACCCCTTCCCCACCCGGGCCTGGAAGTGCTGGGGAGGCACACTCACAGGCCTGTCAGGGCCCCGGACCCTGGACTGTCATCCCTGCTGGCACCTGCTCCCCCTCCCAGTGACACACGGGGCATAGGGAACAGAATGGAGACTTCAAGGCATCTGAGGATGCCAAGTGCCAC
>NW_005371579.1:169861-174590 GCF_000412655.1 Myotis brandtii
CAGGGGAGGGGAAGCGGAGTGGCCATAGGATGACAGCTGGAAGCCCTGCCTGGGGTTCTCATGCCCACTGAGAAACTGGGGTTCCGAAGAGGGAAGGAGTGTGCCCCATGCACGCAGCCAGGAAGGAGCAGAACTGAGCCTCCACCCTGTGTCACCACAAGCCCTTGCTCTGTCCCATTACAGCACGGGCCTCAGTGTCCTCCAGGGGTCCCCCCCTCCCCACCCCTCACCGAGGTGGCTCTCCTGCCTCCCACCTCCCTCCCCTCTGCCCCATCCTTGAACTCTCTGCAGAGGTGCTTTTCCACAGAAAGCTTGCAGTGTGTTTCTGCCCTGACCTCGCTGAAGAACCTGCTATGGCTCCCCATTACTTAAGAAGCAAGTCAGAAGTCCCCAGCTGGGCACAAGGAGTCTCCAAAAAAAACCCTCAGCTCCAGCTGGGCACACCTGCCAGCCCCTCCTTGGAGAAGCCTCCCCAACTGCCACGTGCCCACACCATCCCTTCCCCTTCTGAACCTCATGTGGAGCAGGCGAAATAGTGGCTCCCCAAAAAAGCCCACATCCTAACCCCTGGAACCTGTAAATGAATTATGCTACATGGCAAAGGGGAATTATGGCTGCGGGTGAAATTAAGGTTTCTAATCGACTGACCTTAGAATAGAGAGAATATCCTGGATTATGTGGGTGGACCCATATCAACACCAGGGCTCCTAAAAGTGGAAGAGGGAGGTGGAAGAGAAGGTCACAGTGATGCAAAGTGAGAAGGACTCCGCCCCATCCCTGGCTAGGAAGGTGGAAGGGGCCAGGAGTCGAGGAATGCAGGCAGCGGGAAAAGGTAAGGAACAGATTCTCTCCAGAGGGAATGCAGCCCTGCCAACATCTCAATTTTAGCCCAAGAATAGCCACGTGAGACTTCTGATCTACAGAAGTGTAAGATCCATCTATATTTTTTAGTCCTTTGTTATAGCAGCAACAGGGGACTAATACACCCACACAGAGAAACCCACACCAGAGGCCTCAACGGCCTGGGTCCTGGAACCTCTGGGGAGCCACGAACCCTTCTCAGCCTTCATTTGCTCACCCAGAGGAGCAGGAGAATCCAGCCCCCGGCTGTCAGGAGGATGAGGAAGGCTAAGTGGCTCTCTTCACCTGTGAGTGGCACGATGCTTTGTTCAAAGACAGATGTCGGTGTCATTCCAGGTTTTCTCTTCTCCAGATTAGATACCCCCACTCCCATCTAGCGATATTCCCTGTTTTTCTCATCGTTTGATAAGCAGAGAGGAAGGGAGAGGGAGAGAGAGATAGAAACATCAATGATGAAAGAGAATTATTGATCGGCTGCCTCCCGCACACCCCACACTGGGGATCAAGCCCGCAACCTGGGCATGTGCCCTGACCGGGAATCGAACATGACCTCCTGGTTCATAGGTCGATGCTCAACCACTGAGCCATGCCAGCCGGGCTAAGCACCGGTTTTATAATCAGATGCTGGCAGGCTTCTCAGAGGAGAGGCCAGCAGGTCTGCTCACCTGGATGTTGGCAGGGCTGTTAGCATCCCAGGCCTGGGACTGCCTTCACTGTGGCCTTTGTGTGTGTGTGTGTGTGTGTGTGTGTGTGTGTGTGTGTGTGTGTTTTAATCACTCTTTTTATTGGTCACTAGAAACCCGGCGCACGAAATTCATGCATGGGTAGGGCCCCTAGGCCTGGCCTGCGATCAGGGCTGATCTTCCCCAGCTGCCAGCAGCCGTCAAAGCTGGTCACCCTCTGTGTGGGGTGACTGGTGGGGTGATCGGAGCCCCCTCACTTACACCTGCCTTGGCCTGGCGCCACCCGGTTCCACCATCACCCACCCCGGTTCCCCGTTCCCCATAGGGCGATAGGAGCCTGCCGGCCAGGGGAAGGGACCGAGAGGCTGGCCAGCAGGCCCTGATCGGGTGATTGGGGCTTGCAGGCTGGGGACAGCTCCTACGTTGAGCGTCTGCCCCCTGGTGGTCCGTGCACATCATAGCAACCAGTCATTCCACTGTCTGGTCTATTTGCATATTATGCTTTTATATAAATAGATAACAATAGCTATGATTATTCCCATGGCTGTCAGGAGGATGAGGAAGGTGTAAGGCTCTGGGTTGATTTTGGGTTGATTTTTGTCTCCAAGGGACATCTGTCAATATCTGAAGACATTTTTGTTTGTCACACTGGTACCGAGTAGGTACTGGCCAGGGATGCTGCTGAACCCCTACAGTGCACAGACGGCCCACAAGAACTATCCAGCCCCAAGGTCAGCAGCGCCCATGCCGAGAAACCCGGGGTCACTCCCCTGCTCCCATGTGCTAGGCTGCTTCCAGACATTTTATATCACGAGCTCTTAGCTTTGTAACAACTTTACAAGGTAGCATTAGCATCCAAAAGACCAAATTCATGCTCAGAAAGATCAAAGAACTTGTCTAAATCAGATAGCGGGAAGGAGGCCTTGCCAGGACTCCTCACGAGACTCCACCGGCTGCTCTCAAAGCCAGGGAGGGCCTCCTGTCTGCGCCCGACTTCTGCAGGTTAGGGGTGTCATGGCTGGGCTCAGCATCTACGAGAACCCCTTGCTGATGGAGACCTAGGTTCCCAGGCTTGTCCCATCAGACCAGAGCCCACACCTTGCCTATGGCTGCCCTCCACTTTGCATAAGAAAATCTGGCTTTTCAAAGATATCACACACACACATACACACAAAAACCCCACCGTGGTTCATAAAGACCCTCACCCAGCCAACTGATTAGTCTGTCATGAGTCAAGTTCAATTAGCACCACATGCTAAGCCCCACCCAAGCCTCTGAACGGGCCTCCATGGGCCTGTGGGTTCCATGGTCCTGTCCCCGAGGAAGTGGTGGCGACCAGAGTGACAGCAGGATGTGGGCTCTTTAATAGACAGCCTGCACTTGACCTTAGTCCTACTAACCTACCAGTTGTAAGGCCTTGGGCAAGAGAACTTCCCGGGCAATTGCTCAGCTGTGCAGTGGGGACCGTCACAGGCCTGGCCTCATGGGGTCATGTGAGCTAGATTCGCATGGTGCCTGGCACGCAGGCCCTAATGTTAGCTCTCGGCATTGTGCCCTGTTAACAAGTAAGTCCGTGGGACCGTGGGACCCTCTTCCCCTCCTCGCGCCCCACCCACCCATTCCCCAAGGGTTGTCAGCTCCCCCGCCTTCCCCTGTGTGCAGAGCCATGGCACTGGGCTCAGGGGAAGAATCCTAAAGGAGGGACGTGCTTGGACCCAGGGGAAGAATCCTAAAGGAGGGACGTGCTTGGACCCACATGTTAAATTCCAAGAAGAGGGACTGGGAAGAGTGGGGAGACGTGAGAGCCAGTCTGGGCTGTCTGGGGAATTGGGGTGGTGAAAGGATAAGAATGGGGGAGAGAAGAATGACAGCTTCAGTGGCGGGAACTGAGAAAAGTATTTGCAAACTTCTAAATTTTGCCATGACTTAGGAATCCATTTCTCCGTGACCCCAATCTTCCTGTCCACTTTGGAGTTTCCTAGAACTTAAAGAATTGAAGTTCCTTTCATCACTCCTGGTTGTTAGACTGTGATCCTTTGCTGTGTCCCAAGTCAGGACTGGACCATGCGGAACAGTCACTTTGAACTACAGTATCATCACCCCATTGTACAGATGAGAAAACTGAGGCTTGGAGAAGGGAAGTGCTTGCTGCCCCCAGGTCACAGAACCAAACAAGGGCATAACCAGAGTTCCAATTGACTCCAGTTTTCCCTGCTCCAAAAGGAGTGTACGATCACCCTTTCAGGTAAGTGTTGGTCCCAGCTTCAGCATCTCGGAGCATCTACAGTAGGATTTGAGTCACAAAGAAACAGCAAGATGACACACTTTGCTTAGAGCAGTGGTTCTCAACCTGTGGGTCGAGACCCCTTTGGGGGTCAAATGACCCTTTCACAGGGGTCGCCTAAGACCATCGGAAAGCACATATATAATTACATATTGTTCTTGTGATTAATCACTATGCTTTAATTATGTTCAATTTGTAACAATGAAATTGGGGGTCACCACAACATGAGGAACTGTATTAAAGGGTCTCAGCATTAGGAAGGTTGAGAACCACTGGCTTAGAGTAAGAGCTCCTAGGGCCTCCCCTGGCCCCCGGCCACCTCAGCAGAGTGCCTGGGGTGGCCACTGGATAACTTAATAAACCAGAGTCCTGGTTCAAGAGGCACCCCAAGCCCCTGCTCCCAGATCTGCTGGCATTGCCCCAGCACTGTCCTCCTCATCCCCATCTGAACCCCTGGCATGAGCTGCCCTCAGGAGAGGGTGGCCACCCCCAAACCCGGAACATGAGAGGGTGGGCAGGCTGCCCAGAGCCCTGTCGGTGTCTCCTTAGGCACCCAGCACCTGCTCATGAATTGTGCACGGTGCCTCGGCTCACTGTCCTGCAGGCGGCGGCTCTCCATCCAGCCTCTCTGTGTTCCATGCCCCAACCAGGTTTCAAAGAAAGAAGAGTCAAGGTCGAGTGTGATCAACAGACCTGAGTTCAAGTTATGTCTCTATCATGACTAGCTGTGCTACCCTGGCCAAAGTGGCTCAGCTTCTCTGAGCTCAGGGAGAGCCATGACACCATGAGCGCTTTAAGGTCCTGTGAGGACGAGGTGGGTGGCAAAGGACCTTGTGGATTGTGCGGCCTTACCCAGTGCCCTCGGCTCCTGCTGCTCAGGCCCTGCTCTAGGCCAAGGAGG
>NW_005371579.1:174652-186824 GCF_000412655.1 Myotis brandtii
CCCTTTTTTCTTCAGTGACATCTGTTTGTTTAACAGAGGGTGATGACATTCCCCAGGACACCCTCAAGGTGTAAATATTTACCCATCGAGGGCTCTAGGAGGCCCGGTCCTGGCGTGAGGTGAGGTCCTGGAGAACGTCCGAGCTTGCAGGGTGGAGTAGAGAGAGGGAGGAGGGGGTGCAGGGGTGAAAAGAGAAGGCACTCTCCGAGCACCACTCTAGGCCATTCTACGCCCCCACCTCATGTGTGCACCAGAGTCCTGGGGAAGGAGGTACTGCTCTCCCATTTCACAAAAGAGGAAAGTGAGGCCCAGAGAGGGATGTCACATAGCTGGAGCCCGGGCCAGACCGACCTCAGGGCCCCCGACCTTCCATCCTTCCTGCAGCCTCGCAGAGCAGGGCTGAGGAGGAGAGAGCATCGCAGGGGAGAGAGGAGGGAGCAACAGTGTGAGGACTGTCCCAGCCTTTCCTTCCACCGGGCCCCCCAGACACCCCATCCTGAGTGTCTGTCTCTCTGTGGCTCTGCCCGCTCCCGAGGACCCGCCTCTCCCTCCTGACTCTCACTCGGGCCGTTGTCTCCTTCTCCATCTTTTGTCTCTGCCTGTCTCTGTCTCTCATGCTCTCTCTCCTCTGTCTCCATCTCTGTCCCTCTCTCTCCTGTCTCAGAGGCGCCAGAGCCAGGTCCTGGCACTGTGGCTGGAACCCAGGGAACTGTGCCTGCAGGGAAGCCGGCTGAGCCGGGACCCCACGCTGTGTCTGGGGACGACCAGCCGGGCAGACAGAGGTGCTGAGGGAAAGACGAGCAGGAGGCCGGGAAGGCCCTGTGCCAGTGAGAGCCCCTCCCTGGAGAGAAAGCAGCCATCTCCCCGTTTCTGCCTCCCTGGTGCTGCCCGCCCCCCGTCTCCCCGCCTCCCCCCACTTGCTGCCCTGATCTAGTGCCGCAGAGAGCAGTTCAAATCCCAGCTCTGCTTTACCCGGAGCCTCGCTGCCCACGCTTGGGCCTCAGCTTCTTGCCTGCCTCCCTCTTGGGCTGGTGCCCGCGCTCAGGGAGGTGACAGGGGAAGCCCTGGCAGGACCTCACACAGCGCAGTGAGGACACGCATGGTCCCGTTCCCTCCCTCAGAGCCAAGACTCAACGGGCACACGAATGTTTGCTGAAGGGGAAGGCATTCCACAAGGGGCAGAACTGATTAAAAGCCTTCTGTTTGTACAAGAGCGGGCCAGGCCGGCACCAGGGCCCGGGGGTGGGTGACATCAGTCTCAAACACAAACACACGCAGGCTAACCACGCGCTGAGAGGCCCCTTCACTTCATACAATTCGGAAAGTTAAGAGCGATGGGTTGTGGGCACTGAAGTCCTGTCCGGTGCCAGGCGTTTCCGAGTGGCACCTCCCCTGACCCCGGGCAAGTGTGATTCTTTTTTTTTTTATTTTATGAGATAACTTTCTTTTCTTTTTTTAAATATATATATATTATTGATTTCAGAGAGGAAAGGCAAGTGTGATTCTTTTTTTTTATTTTATGAGATAACTTTTTTTTCTTTTTTTTTAATATATATATTATTGATTTCAGAGAGGAAGGGAAAGGGAGAGAGAGAGAGACATCAATGATGAGAGAGAATCATTGATCAGCTGCCTCCTGCACCCCTCACACTGGGGATCAAGCCTGCAACCCGGGCATGTGCCCTGACCAGGATCGAACTGTGACCTCCGGGTTCACAGGTCAACGCTCAACAAGAGCCACGCAGGCCGGGCGCAAGTGTGATTCTGGTCTCCCGGCACCACCAAGGCAGCCAAGGCAGGTACCACCCATGCCTCCTACACATTTTCACCGGGCACCTCTGGGGCCAGGCACTGGCACAGGCCCTGGGCAGAAAGTGGTAGAGGAGAGAGACAGAGGGTCTGTCACATGGAGATGGACAGTAATGCAGAGTGTGACACCATCAAGACGGCACGGAGAAGGGTAGCGGGACCCGGGCCACTGCGGGAGGTGGAGGGGAGGGTGGTCTCCAGGGACCCTGGGGGACAGCAGCAGGGTGAGATGTGCCGACTAGGGGACAGGATTGGAGCAGGCAGGGAGGACAGAGGGCAGCAGCCAGGGGCTGACACTGCCCACACAGGGCGGGTGGGACCCGGTGGGTACAACCCCACCCTGCTTGCCTTGCAAGACCAGATGCTGAGAGCGGGTCCCCGGGAAGCCAAAGGACCTGATTCCCTGCAAGTGGCCTTGTCTAGGCCCCAACACAGCCTCTCTCCTTACACCCGCTGGCCTCAGTTTCTCTCTCCTCCCTAGAGGAGGAGCTCGTGGTTTAACCTACTCCGCAGTGGCTGCCGGCCAAGCAAGCCCAGGGAGCACTGGCATCGGTCTGAGAGCTCTGGGCTGCGTCTGCAGCGACAAAGGACAGGCTAGTTAGCAAAGAGGGTGACAAAAAGTGCTGCCCAACATGAAGATGAATGAGGACACGGAGCCATCCCCAAGCCCTGCGCCAAGCCAGATCCATCGCCCTCTGAAACAATGAGCCCCTGGGGCCGGCGGCTGCCTCCCTCCCACAGCGCCCAGTAGGCCCGGCTGCCTCCCTCCCACAGCACACAGTAGGCCAGCTGCTTCCCTCCACACAGCACGCAGTTGGCTGCCCCCTCTGGCAAGGGGCCCCGAGTCTATTTGACTTGCTAAGGCTAATCTCCCCGCATGGAGACCACGAAGTTTGACTTAAATATTCCCGTTGCTGTGGCAACCTTCTCCGCTGCTGCCACCCCTGTCACTCTCTATTGCAAACCGCAGTAGGAACTTTTTGCTTCAATTGGAAACTTATGGTTGCCAAGGCAACCCTCTTACAGCACCCTGAGGAGGCAGGTGGGCTGCAGGTGAGGGTGGGGAGCCGGCTATTGTGGCAGAGGAGGGGTCCATGGCAAAGGTGGGTGAGGGGACGACATTGGGGTTGAACATGGGGGGAAGGGTGGATGAAGGGCCTCCACAAATTCACTCACTCATTCCCTCTCTCACTTGCCTGTAAGTCATTCATTCGTTCACTGAACTCTTCAACATCTGTTCTGTTCTCTGGCTCTTTTGTTTCCAGCGGGTGAGTGGGCGGAGCCCTCCACAGGGTACAGCCCACCTGACAAAGTGGGAACAGAAAGGGCACTGGCTTTGGGGTCAGACAGACCTGGGTTTTCATTTAGGCTCCTGACTCTCCTCATTTATATTTTGTTTGTTTTGTTGTTGTAATCCTAACCCGAGGATATTTTTCCATTGATTTTTAGAGAGAATGGAAGGAAAAGGGAGACACACAGAGAGAGAAACATCGATTGGTTGCCTCCCACATGTGCCTTGACCAGGGCTGAGGATCGAGCCTGCAACCGAGGTACATGCCCTTGACCAGAATTGAACCCAGGACCCTTCAGTCCCCAGGCCAACACTCTATCCACTGAGCCAAACCAGCTAGGGCTCTCTCCTCATTTATAAATGGAACACGGACCAGAACCTGCTCTGGAGCCCTGGAGCAGAAGCAGCCCAAGGCCTGAGGCCCGAGGCCCGTAACAAGGCGTGGATACAGGTCTCCCCCTGGGGAGCGGGAGGGAGGGCAGCGGCTCCAGCTCCAGTTGGTTCTCCAGTGGCGGGAGGGGCTGAGCCTGAGGTGGGAGGCCATGCTGGGACCAGGCCAAGACAGGGCAAGGCTGGGGGAGTCCTCACCCACGTGGAGAGAGACACAGAGCCCTTCCTCCCCAGGCCCCTGAGGTCCCAGCGGAAGTGAGGGAGGGGCGGGGAAGGAGAGACCTGTGACATGCAGGGGGGCTCCCTGCCAGGCTTCCTGGGCACTGTCCCGTTTTACCCAACAACCCACCAGACGGTGTTCTTCCCCCCACCCCACCCCAATGTTGCTGATTTGGAAACGGAGGCTCAGAGAGGTGGGACCAGGTCACACAGAAAAGCAGCAAGTTGATCCAGAATTCAACCGTGGGCTGCGCTCCTTCCCAAATCCCTCACTTAATTCTCACAATAGTCCTAGGAGGCGTATTCCATCATTCCCATTCCACCCCACGGAAAAGCAGAGCTGCCTGAGGTGTGGCAGCTCCCCCAGATCACATGCTCCCTCCCAGCCCCCACCCCCTCCGCTCAGCCCAACACCCAGACCTGGGGCCCGAGCTGCCCTCTCCGGGCCAGAGGACCCTGGGAGGAGGGGCCGGACGGGAACCCATATACTCCGGTTACTTCTGCTCTGCGCTCAACCTCCAACAGCCTGGCTCCGTGGGACCAGGGCCGGCTCACTGGTCAGGTGCGGGGTGGGTGAGAGGGTGGGCACAGGCTGGGAGGCCAGGCAGGCAGCTGGGCAGGACGGCCCTGTTTCCTGCTCCTTCGCTGGAATTGTCAACACCACGCGTCCGGGCAGCACAGACAGACCAGAGCCCCTTAGAACCGGGAGGACTATGGTGGCGGAAGAGGAGGAAGAAGGTGGCCCGGGAGGTGGGCAGTTGTGTCCTTCCTTCCAGAGGAGAAACCACAATTCAAGGCTCACGGTGACCGGGTCTGCGACCCGTATCCAGGCTCCTCTGGCCCCACGGGGTCTCTCCCTGAGCCCCTGTCCTCCCTCCCCGCTCCGGGCAGCCCCTGGCTCAGGCCCTCAACGCCGCGTGTCCTGACACCCGCCCACCTCTCCCTCACACCCGCCAGGCCTCGTCCTCCCATGAACATGCCCCTGCTCCCCCTCCACCCAGAACATCCTGCCCAGATGCCCCTCACACTCCTGCCAGGACTTGGCCCAAACACCCCTCCTCAGAGAGGCCTCCTCTGCACATCTTACCTGCCCCTTGGCTTCCAATAACCAGGGTTAGGGGCAGGGGCGGGCACCATGCTGGGAGTGGGTACCCAGGGATCTTTGCTCCGTTCTTCCTTTCCCGATGTTGGGTATTTTTCCATCATAAAAGTTTTTTAAATGATAACTAATAGAAATCGACACTCCTTCCACCACTCTCTGCCCATCTCCCTGGTTTATTTTCCTGCAGCGTATTCACTCCGCCTGACATTCCCCCTCCTGGGCTTGTTCCCTCGGCTCAGACACTGCTCTCTGTGAGCCCAGATCTGCCCACAGAGGAGGACACGCCGCCTTGTCCATCAGACCCCCAGGGGCCTGGGTTTTATGCCAGTGCCCAGGACAGAGCCCAGCACACAGAAGCCACTGCAGAGGCGTCTGCTGAGTGGACATAGACACGTTCAGGGGTTCAGTAAGTATCTGGGTCCATGCCCGCTCATGCCAGGCCCAGGCGAGGTGAGGGAGACAGAGGTAAACCAGACGCACCGTCGTCCTTTCCCTGACGGCCCAGCGCCTGCTTTCCAACACCCCGGCTCTCTCCTGCTCGGCTCCCTCAGCAGGCTGGAGGGCAGGAGCGAGCACAGAGACACACAAAGCCAAGAGTCGGGACCAAACGGGAACACAACAGCTTTCTCAGGGCCCTCTCAGCTGAATTCCACCCGAATCGCATTGGCCAGAGTGGGTCACATGGTCACCCTAGCTGCAAAGGAGTCTGGGGTGGGGGAGAAGTGTGGTTCACTGGGCTGTACCGCACATACTTGGTTGTTTTGGAAGGAGGAGGGAGGATGGGCATGGTGGGCAAGTTCGCTGTGCCTGCCTCATTCTGATGATGATGAAAAAGGCGATGACCGCTATCATTATTGTCATTATCACTAAGGCATTTCCTGACTATCCCCAGAACACCCCAGCCCCCATGCCAGGAAGACCCTTTCCCTACCCCAGCCCACCGCGCACGCGTGCGCACATACACACACACACACACACACACACACACACACACACACACACAACACAGGAGGGACTACCAGAGCCCCACTGTCCCCACTCAAGGCACAGGTCACAGGGGCTCGGTGCCGGGCTCAGAACCACAAGAGCCCAGGGCCCCAGGACGTGTCCAAATGGGGCTCCCAGCCCTGCCCCCCACCAGCCACAGCCCCAACAGGGACAGCTATTTTGAGAGCAGCTGGCTGGCAGGGGACACTTGTGACAGAGGAGTTCTCACACCAGGAGGACCCTGGCTGATGCCCTCTGCTCTCCTTCTGCCTCCCCTCACACCCCCTGGCAGCCTTCACTCCCCAGCTCAAGCCCCCTCTCTGCTCCCTCACCCATAAAACCCTCCCCAACTCTCTCTCTCCTGCCTCCTGGTTCTATCAAATCCCACCACCACTCCCTGAGTCCCTAGCAATGACCACAGCACTGACACTAACACAAATTGTCTGCCAGGCCCCCAGCTATTCCTGTATTTCATCATCTCATTTAATCATCAAAGCAAACCTATGAGGTATCACTATCCCTGTCCCCGTTTTGCACATGTGCAAACTGAGGCATGGAGAGGCTAAGAAACTGGCCCAAGATGGCAGACCTAGTAACGCAGAGCAGCATTCGAACTGAGGTTCCGCTCCTTCACCTCATGTCAATGGCCCACTCTCCCCCACGGCCTGAGCTGAGCTTGAGGGGCGTGGGCCCAGAGAAGGAGCAGAAGCTGCACTTGAGCTCATCATCCAGGGGGAGCGGCCAGGACTCACCGCCTGGGTGGACAGGGTGCCTGCTCTGGGCCATCGCTGGGCTGGCAGCTGCAGGACTGGAAGGGAGGGAGGGAGGGAAGGAAGGAGGGAGGGAGGAAGGAGCCATGAACCAGGAGGAGGTGGAGTCCTGCTTTGGACCGAGAAGGCAGGAGAAGGCAGTCCCAGCAGAAGGAACAGCCCGAGGGCGTAAGCAGGGTCCATGCAGGAGAGATGGCAAGGACACAGGGCACAGTCCTGAGGGTGAGCATGGGAGCGTGAGGGACTTTAACGCCGGTGACTGTGAAGGTGTGGGGCAAGGCTGAGGTTCAAGTGTAGCTGTCGGCATTGCTGTCATTAGAACTCTGTACTTTTCTTCCTTTGATTCTAGCATTATAGTTCTCGGATAGGGTTTTGTGGCCTGGCTGTGTGGGTCGCTGAGGGCAGGCCCACACCTCCTCCCATCTTATCCCCCATAACACCTGGCATGCCAAGAACATTCTGGACAGTTCATGGGTCACAGACCCCCAGGCCTCAGAGCCTCTAGGGGCTTCAAGGATCAGCTGGCTCAGTGTTCCCATTTCACAGATGGAGGAGCTGAGGTCCAGAGATGTCACGTGGCTGGTCACGGCCGTCTCCGGCATGAGTCCCAAGGGGCCCTCTGCGTGCTTCTCCAGCCCGGGCTCTGCCTCCAAGCCAAGGCCCGTTTCTCATGGTTCCTCACTCACATCCTTTATCACAGATTTGAATATCTAAACATTATGAAACGACGTCAGGGGAAGGGCTAGGACCCCAGGCCGCATCGACAACATGGTCACAACTGCACAGAAATGATGGGTGCATGACAGTTGCTTTCCAGGTTGGAAACCCAGCCAAACACATCATCTCCTGTTCATCCTCCGAGAGACAGAGGCTGGAGAGGCTGGGGGAGGCCTGTGGTGGAGGCAGGAGTAGAACCCAGGCCTAACCTCCGGTCGGGCCAGATTTAGGGGGCAGGCGGAGGGGTGGGGAGGGTTGAGGTGGAGGCCCAGTGAAGCTCCCTGTACCCTTCTGCTTGCCCCACCTGGCCTGGCACCAGAGGACAGGCCCACAGGACAAAGGCTGCAGCAGGTGGGCCTGAGGACAAAGCCGCTTCTATGTGGACCAAGTTCTAAAATAAGCCTAGTCACAGGGAGTCTAGTCACCATGGCAACACGAAAAGTTGCTCTGCAGAAGTGGAATTAAGTACTGCTGTTACTCTCCTGGTCACGGTCACCAGGAGGAGCCTGCTATGGCCAAGCCCCAGGACAGGCACTTTACACACGCTATCCTGCTGAAGTCACCCTTGTCTTCGTTACCCAGCAGATGAGACCTGGGCTGAGGCGGAGATCCTGGCCAGAGCCCCACACAGCCCAGGTAGGCTTGGCCCCGGGCACAGCAATGATGGGGATTGGAAGGCCTGGACCAAACCCCCCACCCCCCACCGCCTGATCCCAGCCGCCCAGGCGACCCATTCCTTCTGAGCCCGTTTGCCGTCCCCACCGGAAGCATGTTAGGAGTGCGCGTGGGGATCGTTCTGCGTCCCTCCATGGTGGCAGGGTTGGGGAACAGGCATGATCACCCATGAGCGGACCCTGGGACTCGTGATAATCTCCTGCCCTCTCGGCCTAATTACAGCCAAGTCTCCGTGGGACTGGTTAACAGTGCCGCCCTGTGGCGGGAAGCGGCAGACAGGTTGGCAGCTAATGCTTTATCTCTGCTCCAAGCTTTCTCATCCTCTCTTCTAGCAACAGGCCCTGACCCAGACCACAGTGGGAGGAAATGACCCAGGTCTGACCAATTAGTCACTGTCCCCCCATCTCTCTGACAACTGTGATTGGCCCAGGACAGAAGGACTGACCCAGCAGAGCCAATCAGAAAGCTCCCCTGGGAATGGTAGCTGATACTATGAGAAGAAGCTCTTGCTCTCTCCTGGGGATGGGAAGGTTGCTGAGCAGGGACTTCCAATGACTTTGTTCTACATACTCGGGAGAAGGTGTGCATATAGGTCAGACCTCAGTGACAGACAACAGCATCTATTCTAGCTCATCTAAGCTAAAAGGGATTTTTTTTAAAAAAAATTATTGATTTCAGATAGAAAGGGAGAGGAAGAGAGACAGAAACATCAATGATGAGGAAGAATCATTGATAGCTGCTTCCCGCATGCTCCACAGTGGGGATCGAGCCTGCAACCCGGGCATATGCCCCGACTGGGAATCGAACCGCGACCTCCTGGTTCATAGGTTGACGCTCAACCACTGAGCCACACCGGCCGGGCCGGATTTTTTTTTTTTTTAATGATATTACATGTTTGTGCATCCAGGAACAACTGCCCCAAACACACCACACGACTGGGCCACCACAGGCTTATTTCTCACTCGTGCAACATGTGCTCCTGCTGTCCTCACCGAGGACCCCACTGGGACGTACCAGTCCCTGCTCAGGAGGAAGGGAGCTGGAAGGACCATGTCCTACTCCTGAAGGGTTCCCACTTGTTACTTCGGCTCCTGTTTCACTGGGCAGAGCCTGGCCCGTGGCTAACCCCAGAGGCAGGGGTGTGTAATCGTTAGTGGGCCTGGGAGAAGGGGGAAGTGTGGACTCTGGTGGAAAGCAATGGGTAAATGATTCACCACGGAGTGTCCGTTCTGTGCTGAGCGCTGGGAAGAAATACAATTCAGCAGAGCCCGTCCTCCCAGAGCGCACCCTCTGACGGAAATAGAGAAACAAGAAAACTAAATCCAACGAGACGAGTTCCGACAGAGAGGGGGCGCTCGGAGGGGCGCCTGACCTGAGCCTGGAGAGCAGGGAAGGCTTCAGGGAGAGATGTCCACGCTAAGTAAGGCTGGGTGCAGGGGCCTCTGCCCTCCCAGCTGGAGAGAGGGGAGACCTGGCAGGGTTCTGTTGGGGGGCCCACCACCGGAGCCCCATCTTGCAGGGCAACCCCAGGGAAAGGGAGTCTTCTGCTCTTCCCTCCACAGGGAAAAAGTGAATGTGGGTTCCACTACCAGGGTGGACCTTTCTGGGATGAGGACCCTGGAGGAGGAGGGGTGGAGGGAACAGAGGCCCGGCCTCCCTATGCTAGAGGGGATCCCCTCTTAAGTGCCACCAGCCCCCTTTAAAGGGATGGGTGGGCTTGAAGCTGGGGATTCTGGGAGCCAGGAGATCCTCAAACTCATCTCCTGGCTGTGACCGTGTTACCAGCAGGAGACTGAGGGGCGGGGGCGAGAAGCAGCTGGGTCCGGGGGACCAGGTCACCCAGACCTGGTCTATCTCTAACATTTGATGTGTCTACATCTAGGAAGAGACCCAAGAAACTGTAACTGTGGTTACAAAGTGGGCCTTTGGGAGACAGCTTTGGCCAAGGGGGACTGATTCTTACTTTTGTTTGTTCAGTCTAAGCAAAAACTTTTTTTAAAAGTACGTCGGGCGTCCCCCCAGGGTCTGCACCTGGCAAAAGTTTTGTCTGAGCAGTCAGTGGTGAATGCCGAGCCTGGCGGATTCTTCAGGCTGAGTCTGGGCTGCTGGGTCTCAGCCAGCTTCTAGGTTCCCAAGGCAGGGCCAGGGGGTCCCCGGGAAGCCAGTGAGAGCCAGAGAATGGCCAGCAGAAAGGGAGGTGGGAGGATGGCTGCTGCTGTGCCTGGTGCTCTGGCGCCCCCTCATGGACACTGTCCTCACGCTCCTGGGAGAACAGGAGGGCCCACTTTTATTTTAAAAATCTGGTATCTTGGGGTTTAAAAAACATGGCTCTGGACAAGGTAAAGGGCCACATGGTTGCTTTGGGGGCCCCAATAGACAGCATTTAGTGTCAGCAGCTCTTGACGATGCCTTAGTAAGCACAGGCACCCACTGCCCACACTAAAATGCTTCACTTCATTCTCCCAAACCTCACCATCTGCACTATTATCCCCTTAAAATCTAGGGAAATGGAGACCCAGGAGGTAAAAATTTAAAAAACTGCACTCAGGGTACACAGCCAGAAGTGGTGGCATTAGGACTCAGCCCTGGCCTCACCCCTCACTCTACAAGGCTCAGTAATTGTACCTTCCTGTTCAGTGCTGGCCGTCATTCCAGAGACTTCCAGGCTCCATGCTTATTAGCTGTGGCTATCGTCCTCTCTGAACCTGTTTCCTTATCTGTAAAGTGGGTAGGGCTTTTGCAATGTTGACAGAAAGTCCCAGGAACCTCAAGCCCAGGTAAACCGAAGTTGAGCACCGTAAATATAGGGGAAATGGAGGCCCACCTTAGAGTAGTGGTCACCCTTGAACCACATGCATAAAAAGCACCCATGGGCCCTGTTTTTTTACTCAAACAGTAACACATGCTCTGGATTTTTTAAATTATAATTTTATTTGTTTCAGAGAGGAAGAGAGAGGGAGAGAGAGAAATATCAATGATGAGAGAGAATCATTGATTGGCTGCCTCCTGCAAACTCCCTACTGGGGATCAAGCCTTCAACCTGGGCATGTGCCCTTGATTGGAATTACGTAAACCTGGGACTCTTCAGACTACAGGCTGACACTCTATCCACTGAGCCAAAGAAGATAGGGCAACACCTTGATTTTAAATTTCTAGCTGTCAGAGTTGTAAGGCAATTAATTTCTATTGTTTTAAGCCACCCAGTCTGTGGTACTTTGTTACACTAGCCCTAGGAAACTAATACACTCTTGATATCTGGGATCAGACCTCCTTGGGAAATGGTGTTTCAGCCCATAGGCTGGAGAAGTTGCCCAGGAAAGAGCCCTCTGTGGCATAGGTGAGCAGTAGCTGTTGGACACCAACAGAGGGTGTTGGGGCACCAATCTTGGCATGCTTCCTGGCTCAGGCATTGTTTATGTTACAAAAACAGTAGCAATATCATCACTGCACCTTGCCAGGTCTGTGAGGTCCCCTAGGAGTTGCCTCTTTGGGCACATGGCTGAAGCTGAGCACATGGGCTTTCCTTATACACACACACACACACACACACACACACACACACACACACACACCCTGATGAACCTCGCAGTAGGAGAGCAAGGAAAAGAAAATCGCAGCACAGTGGAACAAGAGCTTATTCTTTCTTCCTGAAGTGATCCACCACCGCCCTGCCCTCTACTCTCCTTATGAGATCATGGTCATTGTAAAGGAGACAGGCTTGAAATTCTTAAAGAGCCCAGTCCTTTGTAATAGAGAAGGTACTGAAGGTGAATTCAGAGCTGTGAGACAGTAAATTGATAGCTGCCACAGAGCCCTTTGGGAGTATTAGTAATATTCCAAGAACAATCCTGGAATTCCTACTGATGACATTTCCTGTATTTGTACCCTTATAAGTCCAGCACTTTTGAAAAATATGTTTTTATTGATTTCAGAGAGGAAGGGAGAGGGAGAGAGAGATAGAAACATCAATGATGAGAGAGAATCATTGATTGGCTGCATCCTGAGCATGTGAAACTTTCCATCTCCGACCCCAGTTCCTGATGGGAAATCAAACTGTGACCTCCTGGTTCATAGGTTGAGGGTCAACCACTGAGCGACACCGGTTGGTCTAAGTCCAGTGTTAGGAGTGATGATGACATACATTTCTAGCATTTCAGGATGATGGATTTATTTGCTTATTCAGGTGTGTGTGTGTGTGTGTGTGTGTGTGTG
>NW_005371579.1:190562-210532 GCF_000412655.1 Myotis brandtii
GGATTCTTCAGGCTGAGTCTGGGCTGCTGGGTCTCAGCCAGCTTCTAGGTTCCCAAGGCAGGGCCAGGGGGTCCCCGGGAAGCCAGTGAGAGCCAGAGAATGGCCAGCAGAAAGGGAGGTGGGAGGATGGCTGCTGCTGTGCCTGGTGCTCTGGCGCCCCCTCATGGACACTGTCCTCACGCTTCTGGGAGAACAGGAGGGCCCACTTTTATTTTAAAAATCTGGTATCTTGGGGTTTAAAAAACATGGCTCTGGACAAGGTAAAGGGCCACATGGTTGCTTTGGGGGCCCCAATAGACAGCATTTAGTGTCAGCAGCTCTTGACGATGCCTTAGTAAGCACAGGCACCCACTGCCCACACTAAAAATTGCTTGGGGTTTAAAAAACATGGGTGGGACCAGGTAAAGGGCCACCTGGTTGCTTTGGGGCCCCCAATAGGCAGCATTTAGTGTCAGCAGCTCTTGACGACGCCTTAGTAAGCACAGGCACCCACTGCCCACACTAAAATGCTTCACTTCATTCTCCCAAACCTCACCGTCTGCACTATCATTATCCCCTTAAAATCTAGGGAAATGGAGACCCAGGAGGTAAAAATTTAAAAAACTGCACTCAGGGTACACAGCCAGAAGTGGTGGCATTAGGACTCAGCCCTGGCCTCACCCCTCACTCTACAAGGCTCAGTAATTGTACCTTCCTGTTCAGTGCTGGCCGTCATTCCAGAGACTTCCAGGCTCCATGCTTATTAGCTGTGGCTATCGTCCTCTCTGAACCTGTTTCCTTATCTGTAAAGTGGGTAGGGCTTTTGCAATGTTGACAGAAAGTCCCAGGAACCTCAAGCCCAGGTAAACCGAAGTTGAGCACCGTAATTATAGGGGAAATGGAGGCCCACCTTAGAGTAGTGGTCACCCTTGAACCACATGCATAAAAAGCACCCATGGGCCCTGTTTTTTTACTCAAACAGTAACACATGCTCTGGATTTTTTAAATTATAATTTTATTTGTTTCAGAGAGGAAGAGAGAGGGAGAGAGAGAAATATCAATGATGAGAGAGAATCATTGATTGGCTGCCTCCTTCATGCCCTGCACTGGGGATCAGAGCTTGCTACTGGGGCATGTGCCCTGACCAGGAATTGAACACTGACCTCCAGGTTCATAGGTTGACGCTCAACCACTGAGCAATGCTGGCTGGGCACATGTGCCCTGGATTTTGAGCCCATTTTGAAATGTTCGTTACTTGCAACTTTAATGTTAGCACACACTTGAACAATTACTGCTGTGCCAGGCAGCCCTGTGTGCTTTAGAAACATGACCCATGTCATCCTCACATCCTTAAACGGTATGATCCCCATTGTACAGATGAGGAAATTAAAGCTGACAGATGTAGTAAGGGCCCAAGGTCACAACTAGAAAGTGCCAAAGCTGGGATTTGAATCCAGGCCATCTGGCTCTCAGTCCATACTCTTAACCTTTATGCTTTATTGTCTCATATTTTAAGTGAGAAATGCTTGTTTTTTTATGTATATGTTACCAAAAGTTGTGTCAGAAATCACTGTAATGTACACTTTGGCCAGACCATGTTTTAAAACAAACATCTGCTTTTGCTCATCTAGTTTCCATTACGTCATTGATTGTCAAATAAATATAAAACTGACATATTCATGTTTAAATATCTATGTGAAAAATTGTTACAGCATCCAAAAATATACAAATGCCTTCTTTCATGAGCTGATCTCTTTAGAATACTGGTCTCGGTGCACGCCTGCCCCTCCTATGAGCCCCATGCCCCGCCCCCACCAGCCCCAGCCAAGCTAGTGGCTCCTCCGTTGGTCCCTCCACAATGTGCCTGCCAGTAGTGCCATCTACCCTGGGGCACAGTGACTGTACCAGGGCAGTCTTCCCCGAGCCGCACCTTCTCCGGACCAGGACTGTCACCCTGAATCCTGCCCCTGCCATCACTCGCTGACACGTGCCTCTCTGAGCTTCAGCTTCCCCCTGTAAAATGGAGGTGACCACAGTACCAGCACCCATGACACTGGGGATTAAGTGCATCCCACTCTACAAATGTGGGATGACGGGGCGACAGCCATCACTGGCTGAGACCCAGGTGAGCGGGCTCCCTGGAGAAAGACCCCTCTTCATCTCCAAGAAATGCAACCCGCTACTGCGGGGTGAGAGCTCACGCGCCAAACAAGGAACAGAGGACCAGGTCTGCAAAAGACGCGGCCCTCGCCCGAGTCTCCACCTGAGCAAGATGAAAGGAGAACAGGAACCGGAAATGCTCACCATCCAAACAAGAGAACATTTTCAACAGCGTTATCAAAGAAATGGGCTTTGAGCACAAGTGAGTCAGAGGAAATGGATCTAGCTGCTCTCATCTCTCCATTTCCCTGAAAGGTGTAGTCGGAGAGCTTTCAGCAACTGGAAATTGCTGCTCAAAGATACTTTTGATTCAACAATGACCCCACTGCGGCCCCAAGTTTTCCTGTTTGTGGTTTTAGAAAGATCAAAACCCCGACTTTTCACTTCTTCATGACTGTCTTCATTTTTACTTACTGGTTATTTTTAAACATTTTATGTGCTAATAATTTTATTAGAATAAAATGTTTAAATATACTTCTAAATTCCTATTTTGCTTGAAGCTTTATATTACTAAATGTATTTAAATATAAAATATTTTACTTCATTGATTTTTCTTTAATTTTGTGAATTCTAGCTTTTTAAAACAAAATTATACTCAAATTGGTATTTCAACATGAGGCAAATCAATGAGCACAATAATGGCACTGTTCATTTCTCCCGTACTGCTGTACGAGTGCTTTCTACCACTCAAACCTCACAGCGTGGGGTGATGAATCCTACGACCTCCAGTTTATTGATCATACACTCAGAGAGGTCAAGTGCTTTCCCCAAGGCCACACAGCGCGTGGGCGGTTCCTAGGAGAGACCCATCTAGACTTCCAGCATCTCTGCCTTACCTACTTTGCTGTATGGCCCGGTAGATATCCATAGCCCTGAATACTAAATCAGCCTCACCTCACAGCCAGGTTCACCGTCCTAGGCACTTCACCATCAGTGGCTCATTTATCCTAACACAACCAGTACCATCTCTATTACAGACTAGTAAACTGAGACACAGAAAGACTGCGTGAATCCAGCCAGTCTAACTGCAAAACCATATCTCCTATCAGAAAGGATATACGCATCCCTATGTTCATAGCAGCACAATTTACCATAGCTAAGATTTGGAAACAGCCTAAGTGCCCATCAACAGATGAATGGATTAGAAAATTGTGGTACATCTACACAATGGAATACTATGCTGCTGTAAATAAAGAAATTCTTACCAATTGCAATAGCATGGATGGAACTGGAGAGCATTATGCTAAGTGAAATAAGCCAATCAATGAAAGAAAAATACCACATGATCTCACTCATTTATGGATAATAAAGACCATTATAAACTGATGAACAAAAATAGATACAGAAGCAGAGCAGCATCAAACAGACTGTCAAACTACAGCAGGAAGGCTGGGGAGGGTTGGGGGTGGTGGTAAGAGATCAACCAAAGGACTTGTATGCATGCATATAAGCATAACCAATGGACACAAGACACTGGGGGGTAGGGGAGGCCGGGGGAAGGTCAAGGGGGAAAAAAAGAGGAGACATATGTACTACTCTTTGTATTATTTTAAGCAATAAAACAAAATTTAAAAAAAACATATCTCCTGCCCAACCACACAGCTGCTGGGGACCAGCTGAGGCTGGTCAAGCTCACCCCCTTACAAAGACCTCCACACACACTGGGTCCTGCTGAACTGTCACCAGGGCCAGCAAGACACCAGCTTTTCATCCCCAAGAGCAGCTGAAGAACCAGAACCCAAAAGTGAGGGCCTAAGTGGGAGAGCGGGTCAGACACCCAGCAGAAGCCTCCACGTATCCAAACACACGGCTTTATTATGTCAATGAACCCCAAAAGCACACTTCCGGGACCGGTCTGGGCTGACGCCAGAGGCAACCAGCAGAACAGGCGCTCCTTCCTCGGGGCAGGCGGGCCCCCCACCCCCGGGCACAGAGGAGAGCTCGAGGGAAGTTCAAGGGAGGCATAGGCGGGGCGACATTCCTGCTGTGGGCGCGCAGGCGGCGGCGCAGGCTCACTTGAGGCGGTAGAGGACCTTGCGCTGCATGCGGTGCTGGATCTCGCCGCGCCGCAGCATGAGCTGCAGGACCTTGTGGATGGCGTGCTCTGGGTATTTCTGCGGACACAAGGCCAGATGCAGAAGTCTGCTTCCCGAGGAGACCCCGGGCACCCACCGACCTGCCCCCTGGGCCCTGCAGAGCCCCCCACAGAGCCCACGTGTCCCCCGGCTCACAGGGAACTGTCCATCACACCCCCTCTGATCACAGAAGGACTCACACTTCCTGAGCGCCTAGCACGCACCACGGGCTGTTCAGTCTTCACAAACAACTCGTTCCATCACCACAACAACGCTATGCAGCTGGTATACAACCATCCCCTCCTTACAGGGGAGGAAACTGAGGCACAGAGCTCAGTCACACAGCAAGTAAGTGGTAGAGCTGGGACTTAAATCACGTCCGTCTGACTCTAGAACCCAAGCTCTTCACATCTGCAAACCTCTCTAAGCCTCGGTGTGCTCACCTACAGAACGGACGTCGTACTACCCCCTGCAGAGAACTGCTCTGAGGGTCAGAACGTGAGGGGAGTGGAGACCAGGAACTGGCACTGTTCCTGAGACGTAAAGATGGTGGCAAGTTCTCCTTAACATCTGGAAAGCCAGCTCCTCTATGGGGTCAAGAGCACTGTCCCCAGGGAGCTGGGTGGCTCACCCTCCTGGCTCTGCCCGTCCTCACCCCACAAAAGCCGGGCAATGGCGGGAAGTGGACAAGGGCCTGGGGAAGGCTGGGTGTGGTTCCACCAGGACCCCAGCCACTGTCCTCTTCCCCTAATGAAATAGAAAATCAGCCCAGTCCCAAGGGGAGGAATGATGGGAACAGGTCTGGGAAGAGGACCAGCTGCCCCCCAGCCTGTCTGTGGACAGTAAGACTCTGGTGTTGTGGGTGGGAACTGGGCCATGGCAGCCATGAGGAGACCCTTGCACCCTCCCCACCCCGCCCGGCCCGGCCCCAGGGAAGGCCCACCTGCTTGGTGAAGTCCTGGATGATGCTGTGCTCCGACACCTGGGAGCCGATGGCAAAGCGGCGCTTGAGCTGCTTCTCGATGCGGCTCAGCATCTCCTGGTCCTCCTGGCTGGTGAAGCCCTCCACCCCTGTGGGCACGAGAAGGGAGACGGTGGGTGGGGGCGGGTGCCAGGATCTCAGTCGGCCCACAGTGGGAGGCTTGGAGATAGAGCCTCCATCCCAAGGAAGAGTGGCTGGAGCCAGACCCAGAAGAGAAAATTACGGGAAGAGGAACAGAGTGTGGCAGGGAAGTGAGGGCCTGACTGAGGAGACGACTGGGGACCTGAAGTCGGGGGACGGGGCTACCGTGTGGGGAAGGATGCTTCAGGCAGAGGCAACGGCAGGCACAAAGGCATGAGGTAGGAACATGTGTGGCTGCTTCGAAACCCAGGGCAGGGGGCCAGAGTGGTACCCAGGGGCAGGTCCTGTGGGCCCTGTGGGCCTCGGCACAGGTTTTGTTGTGATTCTGGGAGAGCAGCTGCCACTGGAGGCCTCTGAGGACAGACAGGAGCTGACTGTGAGAAAGCCGAGTGTCAGTTTTCTCCTAAGACGAGAAGGATGAAGTGGCCACTGGCTCCCAGGGGCCAGCTGCAAGACAAGGGAAAGAGCTTCACGGGGTGCTGACTACGGTGCTTGGCCAATGAGCAACTGCACCCATTCCTAAGGAACTGGCTCCAAGGGCTGTGCTCAAGGGTCTGGAGAGAAGCGGCTCTTCCCGTCGGGAGGCAATGCCAGGGGGAGAAACAGCAAGGAAGCAAAGGCAGGAAAGCTGCCACACCCGGGCCTCCAGCAGGCCGCCCAGCCCTCGGAGCCCTGAGCCCGCAGCCCCGCTGCTCACCTGACAGGGTGCCCGACAAGGCGGCGTCCAGCGTGGACACCTGGAAGAGCCTCAGGGCCTCCTCCACGTCCGCCTCCGTGGCGAAGGGCTGCAGCCTCATCTTGCTTAGGGCCTCGGCGATGCGCACGATGGCCTCCAGCTGCCTGTGTGGGGGCAGCGGGACACCAGGGGGGCCTGAGCCCATCTTCCCTCCCCGGCCCTTCCTGACATCAGGGCAGTACCTGCCCAAGGTGGTAAGACCACAGGGGAGACTGCTGGGTGCCCCCTGCCCTGTCTTCCTCTCTGCCTCAGTAACGGGACTTTTATTCCGCCACGTGACACCCAACTGGAAGACATTTCCCAGCCTCTCTTGCATCTAGGTGTGTCTGTGTGAGTGAGGTGTGGCCAATGAGTCATAAGTCCAAACACTTTGTGGGATATTTAAGTGTCCTTAGCCCTGACCAGTGTGGCTCAGTTGGTTGCCAACTGAGAGGGAGGCGACTGTTTACACTCCAAAAGGAGCCCCCCCACCCGCCTTCCCTAGGGCCTGCGCTGTGTGGTTAGCGATGGCCCAGCCCCGATGGCCCGGCATGCCCTGCTCTACAGTGAGGCCCGTGCCCAGCCCTGCCCGCCGGCTCACCGCACAGTGATGGGGATGCTAGAGCGGCGCTCGCTGTCCCTCTCGTGCTGACGGGCCCCGCTGCGCATGAGGATGTACCGGTTCTTCAGCTTCTCCGCGGCCTCCGCTGACAGCCGGGGGCCACACTTCCTGCGGAAGGGTAAGGAGCAGCTGCCATGAGGCCGGAAGGAAACGTGGGCACCCTCCCTGCCCTCAGCTGGCTTACAATCACGTGCTTGCCCCCAACGGGCTGGGTGCATCCTTTAGAAGAGAATTAAGTAAAATCTGGGCTCTAGACAGGTGCCTGAGCTCAACAGCAGGAGAGAAAAACAGGTGCCTTTGTCAGAAAATAGGCAGAGGGAAGCCAGGCCCATCTGCAGGGGGTGAAGACTGCCCTCCTTACTGCTGGGTGACATGTGGCTCAAGTCATGAAGCAAAGGTTGCCTCACCCACAGAACAGGACGGCTCCGCCACGCAGCACAGGGCCCAGCGGACAGCGGGCTCACAGCCGGCTTCGACCCAAACTTCCCCACCAGCCAACACAACTGAGGATGTGATGCTCAATGCCGCCCCAGGAGGCTTGGCAGTGACTGCTGTCCAGGGACAGGGAGCATGTCAGACTCTCCCAGGAGGGAGGGGGATCAGGTAGATCCTGATCAGGTAGGTCCTATTCCCTCCCACACACCACACAGGTCGACTGACAGTCACTGATCCTAATCCAACCCCCATCCTGAGGATGAGACCAAGGCTGGATGGAAGGAGCCAGCTCCCCACGGCTGTGAGGAGCTCAGAACCGTGATGAAGACCCACAAATCACTGGGCACCACACCACCACCACCCAGAGGAGGTGGTGAGTAGGGACCTGCCGGACTTTAGCGTTAACGTTTCCCCTCCCACGGAAGGGGCACTCAAAGATTCTTCCACTCTCAGGTTGTAGCTCCAACAAGACACAACTGAGGTGTCTGTCAAGAACCTTGGCAGCCCTGGCTGGTTTGGCTCAGTGGATAGAGCGTTGGCCTGCAGACTGAAGGGTCCCGGGTTCGATTCTGGTCAAGGGCACATGCTGGGGTTGCAGGCTCAATCCCCAGTGGGGAGCGTGCAGGAGGCAGCCAATCAATGATTCTCTCTCATCACTGATGTTTCTCTCTCCCTCTCCCTTCCTCTCTGAAATCAATAAAAAGTACACTTAAAAACAAACAATAAAATACCTTGGCATAGTGGCTAAAAGCACAGCCTCTGAGCCTGGTACTTGGGTTCAAATCCTGGCTCCACTACAACTCCTACCTGTGACCTTGGACAAGTTATTTAACCTTTGTCTGTCAGCTTCCCTATCTATAAAATAGAACAATAATACACCAGTTTCTTAGGTTTTAGGGAAGAGCTAAATACTTCCCTATCTATAAAATAGAACAATACACCAGTTTCTTAGGTTTTAGGGAAGAGCTAAATTTCACTTGTCCATAAATACTGAGAGTAATGCCAGGCACAGAACAAGTACCCTACGTATGGTTACTATTACTGACAATCTGTGAGAATAACAATAAAGTTGCAAGTGCCATTTACTGAGCGGTTACGTGATGCAGGGCTGTGCTGAGTACTTACTCATCATCTTGTGCAATCCTTACAAAACCCCAGGGAACACCAATCGAGGGAAAGCAAGGCTCAGAGGTCAAGTGACTTGCCCAAGGTCACACAGTGGGGGTGGGCAATAGCCAGAGCCTGTGTCTACAATGACCACACTGCCCTGCCTCCCTGAATGTCAGGTGAGGGGGTGTCCTTGACACCACCTAATCCTACGCCCTCATTTTGGAGACAGGCAAACTGAGGCTGACAGCCTGAGTGACCTGTGTAAGGTCAGACAGGAGTGGAGCAGATTCACGGAACCAGAACCCCAAAGGACAGCATCATCTCAGGCGTCCTTTATGAGGAGCAGGCCCAGGGGACAGGGCTCTCTCCCGCCCAGGGAGCTGGGGAGCCCCAGCCCACGGGCCAGCATCCAGGACTCACGCTCGGCAGTAGGCGATGAACTTCTTCAGCTTGGTCAGGTCCACCTCCCCCTCCACCGCCTGGGTCTGTGTGAGCGCACTCACGTGCAGAGTGATGACGTGCTTGGCCAGCATCTAGGGCAGAGGGAACCCTGGGTCAGCTGGCAGGCCCGCCTAAGCCTGGGTCCCCACAGCGGTCCAGCAGGCAGGGAGGGAGCTTGCAGAACCAGAACCAATGGAAAGGGGGAGGCCTCCTCCTTCTCTGGACTGTCAGCTGCTAAGACAAAAGCCCGGAGCTGCCAGGGCCTCCTCTGCCACCAGAGGGAGCAGCTGCCAGAGAACAAGACCCCCCATGGAGAGCAGAGCAGCAGACAGGAGCCCTGAGGACACCAGTGGGGCCTCAGACCTCTGGGCTTGTCCATTCCATAAGCCACCAAGTTCCTTTCAGAAATTTACAAACCAGAACTAGGTGGGGTTCTATCACTTGTACCCAAATGTCAACTCCCCATTTCACATGCAAGGGTCTGGGCCAGGGGGAGAGATTTACCCCCATCATTCACAGGAAGGCAGAACTCTGCACCTGGTTCAGTGCTCTCTGCAGCCCCCATCTGCCGCCTCCTGGGCTACCCACTATGGGCCCTATGCGATGGTCAGGACTCCTGTCAGCCCCTGTTCGCCCTCTCCCAGAACCGTGGGCCTGGCTGGAGCCGAGCCTGTGCACCCTGCGGCCCTGACTCACCATGTCCCTCTCCTCGTTGTGCTCGTCCTTGACGATGAAGATCATGTCGAAGCGGGACAAGATGGTAGGCATGAAGTCGATGTTGTCCTCCCCCTTCGTCTCATCCCAGCGGCCGAACACCGAGTTGGCAGCAGCCAGGACGGAGCAGCGGGAGTTGAGGGTGGTGGTGATCCCAGCCTGAGCAGTGAGGGGAACAGATGACAGATCAGAGATAAGGACCCCGGACACGTATGCGCACAAGATGCTAGGCCTGCTGCTGCCGCCAACGGAGGCCTGGGCAGGCAGGGCTTGGCACAGTGCTCAGAGCACCCTGGGCTCGGCCAAACCAAGCTGGACCTGAGCCGAATGGGCTTGCAGGGAGGACCACCCACCTTGGCGATAGAGATGGTCTGCTGCTCCATGGCCTCGTGGATTGCCACGCGGTCATCTTCTCGCATCTGTGAGGGGAGAGAGCGTCCATCAGACCAGGCGAGGGTGGGGGCAGTGCCAGGAGAGCTACAGCACGACCACTCCTGGTCCCAGCTTCATGCCAGGCCAACGGCAGGAACTGGGTCACCTCTCATCCTGGTAACAACTGAGTGGGCTTGGCTCTCCTCTCCCCACGCTCCAGATGTGGAAACTGAGGCTGGGCGAAGTCAAGCTACTTCCCAGTTACCCTATAGTGACAGGCAGGGGACTGAATACAAGTCTCCAAGTCAGAGGTGGTTCCTGAGGTCCAGGCATAGAAGGCCACATCCTCTGCCCTGAGACCACTAGGTGCCACCTACCTTTCAGCCACCACCTCACCCTGTCAGCCTCACCTTGTCAAACTCATCGATACAGACGACCCCGCCATCAGCCAGGACCATGGCTCCGCCCTCCATGATGAAGTTCCGGGACGAGGGGTCCCTCATCACCGAGGCTGTCAGGCCTGCCGCGCTGCTGCCTTTCCCAGACGTATACACCTGGGGAGGGCCAGGGAGGAGGTGTCAGGGCCCAACACAGCTCCATGCTGGCCCCCCAAGTCAAGGGGACCAGAAAGCTGTGACTCACACAAGGTCACACATCACAGCTGGCCACAGGGCACAGACAGAACTCAGGGAGCCTCCCGCTGGATGAGGAGGACACCCCGGCCCATCCGGCCTGGAGGGTCGGCCCACTGGGTGGTTCACATCCATTACACTCTGAGCCTGCCTCAGCCTCGAGCTTCAGCGGAGCCCCGCCATGATGGCCCCAGGAACCAGCCCTTAGGGGCCTGGCTCCTCACAGAGGAGCGAAGTGAGGCCCAGAGGAGAGGAGTGGCCCACTTCCAAGTGGCCTCAAACATGTTGAAATATTGTAAATATGTTGGACTAAACAGAATATTAGGATTAATTTCACCTGACTTTCTTTTTCCACTTTTTAACACGGCTACTAGAACATCTAGCATCACACACGTGGCTCACATGTGCAGTTCACACACATTCCTATTGGACAACCCTGGCACGCGCACCTGTCGCACACACTTCCTATCTACCCAGAGACCACCCCTCCCACCTGTACAACCCGTCCCACTGAACACACAGGCATCCTCGCCCCACTCTGATCCCCAGACACGCTCATCACTGCAGAGGCCCCAGCCTACCAGGCACCTGCGTTCAAATCCCTGCGCTAGCACTTACTATACTAGCAAGACACGTAGCTATTCTGTACCGTTTCCTCATCACAGGACGGGCTCACATACCTACTGCAGAGTCGAGGTGCACGTTTAAGAGTAAACAGACATCGAACACTCCAAGCAGGGGCTGGCCCTTGAGTTTAGCCATGACTATTACCAGTGTTGTGATTTAGTGGGCGGATAAACTGAGGCTCAGGGAACAGAGGTGACTTGCTCAAGGCCCACAGCCAATGACTGGCCAGGCTGAAACCCAAACCCCAACCTGCCTCACATCCGGTGCTCTGCCCGTTACCCCAAAACCTACACCCACTGTTGATTTCCTTCCCTCTCCTCCTGTGCTACCCGCCCACAACCAAGGGGAATGAGGAAGAGATTCTGGGCGATCCTGCCCAAGAGGACCCGGGGGACCTGGTGGCCCTGCCCTGCGGCCTTCCTCCCTGCTGGGCAGCCAAGGAGAGCAGCTCATCAGTACTCACCCCAATGGGAGAGCACTTTTCCACAAACTTCAGCAGCTGGGACTTGGCCGTCCCCGGGTCCCCCAGCATCAGCAGGTTGATGTCTCCTCGGCGAGTGAGTCCATCAGGGAGCCTAGGGAGGACACACAGGTGGGCAAGGCAAGAATCCCCCGAGGCCTGGCTGTTTACAATGACAGCTGGCAGTCAGCCCCCTGACCTATCACGAGCCTCAGAGCAAGTGGGGAGGCAGGGGGCCTGGGCTGAGACCACGCTCATAGCCCCATGGTAACTTGCCTCCCAGGGCGGGGTCAAAGGAAATTGACACTTGGGGCTGGGCTGGGGCACACACAGTGAGCCTCTGATAACCATCCTCGTAGCTGGGAAGGCGGCAGGCAGGGGAGCTGCCAGTGGGCTGTGCGTGGAAGTGGACTGGGAATCACGTGGGCAGGCTCCTGGCCCTACATGTGCCTGTGAGCAAGTTCCCTTAGGTCGTTATGCTTCAACTGCCTCCGCTATAAAATGGGTGTGATCGTAGCTTGCTCACAGGGTTATGAAGACTGGCTGGGTTTCAGACACATTAAAGCACTTAGAAAAAGGCCTAGCGGACAGTAAGAATCAGTAAGTGGTAGCTGCTAGTCATATTAATTTCTAGATCTCTATTACTTTATCGTTTCAAAGGGCACGCGACGTCCTGTGTCGGGTCTTTCACCTGTCGTTCATGTGGAAGCGTGGGTTGAGAGGTGGTGTCTCTTGCCCAAGGTCACAGTAAATAAGCAGCCTGGCAGAGACTGCAAGCCCGGAGCCCTCCCCACTGTGCCCGCCAGGTCCCCCACAGCCCACCCCTAGCCGGGGCTGGGGATGGGTCTGTCTGGAGAGATGATGGATCAGTCCCCAGTCAGTGACAAGGAGCCTGTGAGAGCAGGCAGGGCTGAGAGTCTGGGGAAATGAGAAGAGGATTCATGTCCTGACCATCTGGCAGCTGTTCTCCTGTGAGCCAAGTCACCGTCCCCTCCCCAGACCCGGGGAGCCCAGACCCCCACCTTTTCCGGGAGCCCCCAAAGAGCAGGCAGGCGATGGCCTTCTTCATGTCCGTGCCCCCGAAGATGGAGGGGGCGATGCTCTTGGAGATGACCTCGTAGACATTGGGGAGGGCAGCCAGCCGCCGGAACTCCTCCTCCTCCTGCGGGGTCACGGCCCCAGCAAAGCTGCGGCCTGGGTGCGGGGAGAGGGTGGAGGGGAGGGAGGGTGCATGAGAGCTGTGTGAGGGAGAACTTGGTGCTGCTCAGGGCGTCTCAGAGGGGAGGGTCGGGGCAGTGCAAGCGACAGCCAAAAGACAGAGTCCCCCCCACCCCGCCGCCCCAGGAGTGGGCTTGCGAGTTCCAGGGTCCAGTGAGTGAGGGGAAGAGTGGGGGGAGTCAGAGGAGCCAAGGGGTCAGGTCATGGAGGCCCCTGCGGACTCCTGGGAAGTCTTCCATCTTGCAGAGAGGGGTAGGGTGCTCGCAGCCACGGAATGACGTGGTGTCTTTGGTTATGACAGCACCACTTACCCTGACCACTGTGTGGAACAGTGTAGGGGCGAGAACAGGGAGGAGGCCCAACAATAATTCAGGAAGACAATGTGAGCTCGGCCAGGGCACAGCACAGCTTTTTGGCAGGACCCCAAAGCCAACTCACCAGAGCCCTCTGTGTCCACCTGGATGCCCAGGACACGGATGTAGGAGCTCCGGATGCCCACGCCCACCCTGTCTCGGCCCTTGCTGGAGGTCAGGCCAAACTTCTTAATGGAGTAGATGCCCATGATGGTGACCCTGTTCCCAGGGACAACCTTGTCACACAGGTACCTGAGAGGTCGATGGGGAGGGAGGGGAAAAGCAGGTGAGAGCCGGGTGGAGACAGAGTCCTGACTCTACCCACCCTGTCACACAGTCCACCTTAGCATTTCTACCAGAGGCCTTACAACCTGAGCTGCTCCAGACCTGTCCATCCCACAGGCCAAGAAAACGGGTCTCTCCCCCTCATCATTTACCCCGTTGGGGGGCAGGAGCCGGCGGGGAGAGGTCAATGGAGGAAAATGGAGACATATGTAATACTTTCAATAATTTAAAAAGCCCGAAAAAAAGTAAAGATAAAATAAAAATAAAAAGCCCCTCCCCCTCCAACTCTCTCTGCTGTCAGCCTCGTCGCAGGGTGCCCCTTAGCCACCTCAGGGAAGCCTCCCCCTGCCCTCCCAGCCTCCCTGCAAGACTACTCCCATTTCTGCCCCTTCATGGCTCCAGGAGCTCGGCCAAGTCCTTTTTCCTCTGGACTTTCGATTCCTCTTTTGAAAAATAAGATGTTGAAACCAGGAAGCCTTAGGCATGGCGGAAGCACTGGGACGTGCATCTGCACACTGCCACTCAGAAGCCACGTGAAGGTCAAAGCAGTCACTGCAACTCTGAGCCCGGGAGATAACACCTGGTCTGACCTGCCCGACTGCTGTGGGACCCAGTGAGGTCACAGGCACAGTCACAGCCTCTGAGGACTGTCACTGTCGCTGCTAATGTTTCAGCAGAGGGTTCTAGGACTCCTCTTATGTCCCACTTAAGCTTTGTGGATCACAGACTGCTGGGACAAAATCTAATATATAACGAATCCTTAGCCTGTGTAAGAAACTGTGCTCAGCGTCTGACGTGCATTTTCCAGTTTAAATCTCACAGCAGTCCGATGAGAGATTAAGGACTGTCAAGATTGATCCCCATTTTACTGATAAAGAAATTGAGGCTCAATAAGTTCATGCAACTTGCTTAAGAGTCTGACTTCTACAGGTCCTACTGCCCCGGGAAAGGCTAATGAGCCCCGGCCAGTGAGGCTGTTGGTGGGTGTTGTCCCATGCACCAAAGGTTGCCAGTTCGATTCCTGGTCAGGGCACATGCCCAGGGTGTGGGTTCCATTCCTAGTCATTGATGTTTCTCTCTCCCTCTCCCTCTAAAAATCAATTAAAAATCTTTTTTAAAAAATGAAGCAAATGAAACCTCCAAGTCTGCTCTCCAGAAAAATGCACATACACAGAAGATTTGTGCAGCCAGGGTGTGCAAGCCCCAGTTAAGGACCCTCGTCACCATCTCCAAACCTTCTGCCCGTTACTGTAAGGGGACTAGGCCCCAGCTCGGCACCCTCTCCCTCTTTCCAATCGCTCAACAAAATCCAAGGAAGAATCTTAACAGCGAGGCAGGGGCAGGGGCAGGGGCAGGTGTCAGGCTGGAATGAGGCCTCTCAGCTGCTGGTTATCTAGCCTCCTGGAGCCTCCCAGTTGTAAGAGGGCTGAGAGAGTCTCCCAGGAAGAACACAGGCTCAAAGCTCCTCCAGAGTCAGTGGCATGTCCTCAATCAGCAAAAGGGGGGCTGACATGCCCACAGGTGATGGGAAGACGACAGGAAACTGAGGGAAGTACCAGGCACAGAGCAAGTATCCCCTAACCAGCCATCCTCTCCTCCCCCACCCACCATGCTGGATGGTCCACACCCAGCACCAGTTTAGGGACACAGCCAGGGACGCCCGACCGCATGGGTGCCCACCAGCAGCCTGCCTCACCTGTCGCAGTAGAGCTGCATGTGCCTGGGCATCTCACCGTGAGGCACTGCGTCAGGCAGCTCCTGCAGCTTCAGAGTCTGGAAGTCCACGCACTTGCACTTGTCGGGCATGATGAAATACGGGTCCAGCGGGCACCTGGGGCGCCCGGCCTGATCCCTGTATAGAGAAGAAAGAGTCACCAGAGCCGCCCTGAGAACCCAGAGCCCATCCCAGGAGTCAGCAACAAGGCCTGGTTGGCAGCAAATTAAGGATAAGCTGGGGAAAGACCCTAAAAGGTAGCTCTGGGGGACCACACACCAGATTAAGAGTGGGGAGACCTGCTCCGGGCCAGGCTCTTCCATGAACTTGCTAGGAGGCAGGCAAGTCACACTCCCAGTCGCCTCACAGGGTCTCAGTGTACCCACAGGTAGAGAGGGTCCAGACTGCCAATGACCTTACTAATCCTCCAATCAAATCCCAGGATCCCTAAGGGTCTGGGCACCTGGAGACCTTTCCCAGGTCTAGGCCTCTATATACCCCTATATAATGAAATCATTACTTAACTACTGTAGCAATATCATAGCAAAACACCTACTATGTGTCAGGCACTATTCTAGGTGCCGGGGACATAGCAGTGGACAAAAAAGTCCCTTGCCCTTATAGAGCTAAGGTTCTAGTCAGGGGAGACTGGAAAACACCCGGCAAATAACTACATAACATAGTGACAAGCAGCTCTGTGCCTCTCCCACTGGGCGCCCCCTGCCCCAGCCCCGCGGAGCAGCATCCTCATCCTTCACATCTCCACTCACATCACCTCCTCACAGTCCCGGAGGCCGCTCAAGGCCCACTCACGTGTTGCACTTCCTGGGCAGGGCGTAGCCCTCCAGGCCGGGGTGCATGGCGATGTTGGTGAGGGTGTTGCGGCAGCTGCGGCACTGGATGGAGATGCGGGTGGCCTTGGCGCGGACCCCGGACGCGGAGATGATGATGCCAGGGATCTTCACCAGGTGTGACATCATGTCGGACTGTAACAGAGCCATGGGAGGATGGTGGCTTACAGGGAGCCAGGTACACCTGAGATTATGCATGCAAGACTTTTTTTAATGCAAACTGAAATATTTAGGGATAAAGTGCCATGTCTGTAACTTACTTTACAAAATACTTTGAGGGGGTGGGGGGATGAGAGAATAAGCAAAGAAGGCAAAATGTTAACAGCCATTACATCTAGGTGAAGGTGTAGATTCATTACACTATTCCCTACCTTTTTGTAATATTTTAGAATAAAAAGCCAAAAATAATGAAAGTTTTTCCCCCCATTTCCACTAGTTTTTCCGGGACAGGCAGGCAGGCTAGAGGTCCATGCTGGTGCCCTTCCCCCAAAGCCTGCAGGGAGGGGAGAAACACAGAGAGGAGGCCAGAGCCCCGAGTGCCTGCCATGGCCCAGGGGTCACTGGAACTGCTGAAACCACCAGAGCATGTTTTTTGGAAGACAATTGACAAATCCTGGCACTCCAGAATTTCAGAGTTGGAAAGGACTGGGGTTGCCTTAGCCCGGCCTCTAAGGCATCCCTGACAAGTGATCTTCCGAGAGCAGGCTCCGTCCCTTGTTAGGAAACCCATCGCCCAAAGCAGGCCATTTCCTGTGTTTTCCAGTGAGTCCGAGACCGGAAGGCTGACCCTGGGAGGAGCGGAGGCTGGCCTCTCTGATGAAACAGCTGCCCCGCAGAGCAAGTCTAACTCCACGTCCACAGACAGGCCAAACTCGTGAAACCCAGTTTGGTTCCATCAGGTCCTGGAGACCCTCCCTGCTGCTGGAAACAGAGATGAAGCCACACGCTCCGTAGCCTCCAGGGTCCACACTCTGGCTTCTGGAGCGACCTGCCGTTGTGCGAGCCAAGGAAGGCTTCACGGGGACCCCAACAGGGGTCATGGGTGACGTGTGGACCCCACTGTAGAGTTCACCAAGCACAGGCACGTGCTTCCTTTCATCTGATTCTCACAACCACCTTGTGACAGAACCAACGCCATGACCACTTCTCCCTCACTGCTCTCCTGGCTCCCACTCCTGCCTATTCTGTAAATTCTCCTTCCGCACAGCAGCCAGAGGGACCTTTTAAAAGTGCAATCAGCCTGTTCTTCCACGTAACCCTCCACTGGTTTCCTACTGGGATTCAAAATCCAAGCTCCTTCCTCCAGCGGAAAGGCCCGGCCTCCTGGCCTCTCCACCCCTCTCTTCCTTTCCTTTTCCCCAATCTTCACTCCCTGGGCTCTGGCTACACTGGCTCCTTCCTGTTCCTGGAAACAGCCCTTGCACCTGCTTCTCTGTGAGCCCGGAGTGCTCGTCCCTCGGGCTGTGTCCCTCGGGCAGTGGCATCGCTCAGACTCGCGCCCCCGGCACTTCCTCGGAGGCCTCCCTCAGCCACGGTCAGGCTGCCCGATTGCTTCTCTTCATGACTCACATCCTGAACCTGCCATCATCTCCGTGCTCGTCTGCTTCTCTCGTAAGCGCCGTGGGACAGAGGCCCTGTCTGTCCACACTGAGGGTCTAGCCCAGCACCTGGAGTGAGGCACGCTCAGTATTTGCTGAGTTAAACAGATAAACGACTGGATGACAGGCTCTGCCCCTCTCCTGCTTCCTCATCCCTCTGTAGCCATGCTGGCAGGCTTTCAGCATGGCCCTGCACATCGCATGCCCTCCTCACCTCTGGACTTTGCACTAGCGCACACCTCCCCCACCCACCCCATGCTCTCTCCCAGTCTGTGTGCTGCCCGTTCCCATCCTCAGGTCTCACTCAGATGTCAGCTCCCCAAAGCCTTCTCCATCCTTTCCAGAGAGGCTCCCACTTGCTCGTCACCCTCATTTCCTCCACTGCACTTCCGATCACCTGAAATTGTCATGGGTGCTGTTTACTAGTTCCTCGGTCTCCCCGGGGCAGTAATAAACTCGGTGAGGACAGGAGCGTGTCCTTTAGTTCACTGTTGTTTCTCCAGGACCCAACGTAATGCTTTGCCCACAGGAGCAGCTCAATAAACACTTGTCCAATGAGTTAATCCGGCTCAGGATCACACGGCTGGCACCCAGGTAGGTCAGCCTGCCTCCGAAGCCCCTCACCGTGCAGCAGCCGCTGCCACCCTCCACCCAACCTCTGAGCAAACCCACCTTCAGGCTGCGAATGCTGGACGGGCTGGCGTCCGACTTGAGCATGACCTGGATGTCCTGGAGCACCTCCTCACCACTGGGCCGGGGCCGGGTCACCTCATCGGCCACCTCCTTGGCAGCTTCCTCCAGCTGGAGGAGGAAGGGAACAGGCTGTCAGTGCCTGGCGCAGGGCAGCCCGGGGGGATGCAGGACAGGGTCTCCCACTCACCAGCTGCAAATGCTCGGTCGGCTGCTTGTACAAGAAGTCGGCCAGGTCCTCATCAAAGCTGGCCAGGTCCTCCATCTCCACCTCGATCCAGTACTCCCCCAGGTTGTAATGCCGCTTGAGTTCATCCCTGGAGTGGGCAGGTGGCAGGTGAAGGTGGGTAAGGGTGCAGAGAAGAGGACGGAACGCTGGCTGAGGTGCACTGCACCCTGAATGTGCCCTCTCGGCCACCAGCACGGCTCCCCCACTTCTCTTCCCAGACACACACATCGAATTCCAGGTGGTTTCCCGGCTTTACCCCGCAGAGGCCCCCCGCTGCCAGCAGAGGCATCCTCCAGAGAGCTCCGTGGAAGCACGTTTCAACACTCAGACGGGCCTCTGCACGCAGGTCAGTTTGGGCAACTCTCACCGTAAACCAGTTCCTTCATTTCAGGACTCCCTGGAGCCTTTAACTCACTCAGCTCAAGAAACTAACAAGGTACACTCCTCAGAACTTAGAGACTGAAGGCAGCACACAGGATACATACCATGTGTGTGTCCCGTCAACCACCAGCCAGACCCTTCTTGCAGAGTATCCACTGGGACTATTGTCCCAAAAAACACATTTGGGGACACAGACCTTCACAGAACCTGCTCCCAGCCTCATCCCAGGCCTCATCCCCTTCTGCCTTATGCCTGGAAGCCACAGAAAACAGCCAGCCTGGTCCACAGGGCCCTTGCCCTACCAGGCCACCCTGTACCTCGGCCCATGCAACTGCTGTGCAATGCTTCCTCCCCCCCCAACCCCAAGTCAGCTCAGGGGTCACCTCTGGAAGCCTCACCTAACTCTCGTTTACATTCCTTCTTTGGGGTGACTCTCACCTAGTACTTATTTGTTGGTCTCTATCCCTCGCTCCCACTGACCTTGAGGGCGAGCAGCATGAATCTTTTCCTATCTGTGTCTCAGTGTCTGGCATGGTGCCAGGCAGATAGATGGTCAACATCAGCTGGCACATGAATAAATGGAGGCAGGAATGGCTATGCCCATTTTACAGATGAAGAAACTGAGGACCGGAGAGACTGTCACTTGGAAGTCACTCCGCCAGAGCCTGGACCTGCAAACTCCTGTTCTCTGCATCTGAAGGACCAACAATGACTTGCTATGTCGTCACAGATGGTGCAAGGACCGGGAGCAGGGGCTGCCCAGCTCCTTCAGGGCTGCAGCCCAGCACCTGGAACAGAGCCTGGCATGCAGCAGGTGCACCGTCAATGAGATGACACGACTGGAGTGAGTGAGTGAGTGAATGAATGAATGAGTGAGTGAATGAGTGAATGAATGATGTAAATCATAACCCCCATCTTCACCTATTGCACATTGAGAGCTTGAGTTTGAGGTGTCTGACGTTAAGTGGAAGGGCAGTAAGAAGACGATATCGGAACAAGATTAGGAAAAAGAACCACAGGGCCCAGGGACTCCAGCTGGGTCGCTGGTGGCCCACTCAACAGGTGACTCACTCCAACGTGAACTTCGGGTATGAAATATGCAAAACTGTACTCCACCGGGTGTGGGTCGGAGAAGCACCGCTGGGACCAAACACCTTAGAACTGGACGGGCTCCTCCCCCTGCCGC
>NW_005371579.1:212100-212509 GCF_000412655.1 Myotis brandtii
CCGGTGCTGTGCGCAAGCCTCTCTCCGAGTCTCTTCGGTCCTCGCCGGCGGCGGGGCCAGGACTTGGCAGCTGGTGCTGAAGGATAGCCCTTGAGTGCATGCTTGTCCCGGGACTGTGCCCGTGGGAGCTGTCACTCAACGGCACAGAGAAAAAATAAATTAAAATAAACAAAAGTCTCTGAGCCCAGGAGGTCGCGGTTCGACTCCCGGTCAGGGCACTCGCCCAGGTTGGGAGCTCGGCCCCCAGGAGGGGGCGTGCAGGAGGCAGCCCTAGTGGGCCAGCTCCCGGGCCCCCACTCGCCAGTCCCACCGGCCTCACCTCTCCTTTCTGCGCCCCACGAATTCCGAGAGACAAGCACCCCCAAGCTCCGCCACAGAGTTTCGCGGGGAAAAACTAGACGCCGAGTTC
>NW_005371579.1:213241-216406 GCF_000412655.1 Myotis brandtii
GGAATCGAACCCGGGACCCTTCAGTCCGCAGGCCCACGCTCTATCCACTGAGCCAAACCGGCTAGGGCAGAAATCAATAAAAACATATTTTTTAAAAAGAAAGAAAGAAAGTGGCCCCTTTCAGAGCCATGGGGTGGGGGAGCCCATGAGAAGTACACACCTGCGGTGTGAGCCCGCTGCCCTGGGCTGGGCCTGCACACCCGCCCCGGTTCGCCCGGACCCTCTCCTCCAAGGCAGTCATCGGACTGGCCACCGGTCTCCCCACCGCAAGCGCGTCACACTCGAGGGCGCATGCCGCCCACAATGAATATTGTTGCGGCCCAGCCAATATCACGGTTGTAAGAAACGTTTTAATAAAACTTTCGTAACTTAATTTTTACAATAACCTGTTATACATAATTATTAATAACGAACTACAACGTTCGCTAATGACTGATGACTATGATCGTGTTGCATTCATTTCCCTTACGTGCAGGCGCACATTTCTCTCCACTAATACCAGCGGCGAATATTTTAGCAGCCGATGGCCACATCATTAGTCTTGCACTGACTTGTTTGGCATGCGCAACAGGAAATATTTCGCTTTCGGAGAACAAGAAAAATAGGTTTATTTGCGTTATACTTATTCGTTTGTGCAGTTATTCAGTGTCTGGTAAGTTAATGTTCAAGAAAAATATTAATTTTTATTAAAATTCTATTATTTTGTGTTAACGATGACTCGTTTATTTCAGCCCTCTGTATTCAGCATGTCTCTATGGAAATAAACATACGTTTCTATGAAAATTGAAGCTTTTGTTTTTTGCGGCCCACATAAACGTACACCTTGTTTATTCGGCCCATGTTTGCCTTTGAGTTTGACATGCTTGTCCTAACCGTTAGGGCCTAAAGCATCTGGGACCAAAGTCGTCCGATCTTGGGACTTGACATTTTCATAAACCCAGATGGTGTTTTGTTTTGTTTTAAATTGAAGATTTTAAATTATTTGGACATGCTTAACATTTGTGAAAATTCACGATCAGATTCCCAACCTAGCTTGAAAAATAGGAAGATTTGGCAAAAATGGACGCATGCTCCAGCAGCAACAAGGGCTGCATAATCTCCCCCGTTTTTCGTTTCCATCCTCCAACACGAACTGGGAAGCACTTTTTTCTTTGCCACCGCGTTCACACAAACATATACTTATGGGGAGTGTTTACAATGTGTATTTTTACAGTGTATAAAAAAAGATATCAAACCCTGTCTGGTTTGGCTCAGTGGATAGAGCGTTGGCCTGTGGATTGAAGGGTCCCGGGTTCGATTCCAGTCAGGGGCACATGCCTGGGTTGTGGGCTCCATCCCCAGTAGGGGGTGTGCAGGAGGCAGCCAATCAATGATTCTCTCATCATTGATGTTTCTTCCTCGCTCTCCCTCTCCCTTCCTCTCTGAAATCAATAAAAATATATTTTAAAAAATATATATATAACAAACGAATTTGAAATGGGCTTTTCTCACTGACACTTCACGGAAGCCCCTCTGAGTGGACAGAGATGGAACTCGTTCTAGTTGAGAGCTCCTGAATTTCCCACAGTGTGAACAGAATGCAGATTATTCAGCCATTTCCCCATTAGTACAATCCCAGGTGGTTTCTCTCCGCCCCGCCCCCCTTCCTGTCTTTGTCACTACAAACAATGAATGCCCATGCCCTTCAAGGAAAACTGGAGGCTGGGTCTTGGGTGCCTACCATGTAAACACACACATCTCATAAACAAACAGCGGCTGCTGGGCCTGGTCGCCCTTGGGAGCTTGTCATACCGTAAACATGAGTCCAGACTCCAGCCCGGCCACCTTTGCAAATCCAGAGCCTCCCAGGGTGGGGCCCAGGGCTCCCCGGGGCGTGGGGAGGGTTCTGATGCCACCGTCCGCAGACTGGCGTTGGGACACCGCTGGGCCCTCCCACTGGCTGTGGGAGGGAGGTATGTTATTATTTTGCCAGTGAACAAAAGGAGACTAAGTGATTTGTCCAAGGTTCCGCACTTAGTGACAAAGCAAGGGCAGGGACAAAGGACCTGCTAATTCCCAGTCCTCGCGTACTGGTTTCTTTCTTATTTATTGATTGATTTATTTGCTGTTATTGATTTCAGAGAGGAAGGGAGAGGGAGTTAGAAACATCAATGATGAGAGAATCATTGATCAGCTGCCTCCTGCATGCCCCCCCGCCCCCCCCCCCCCTCCACACACACACACAACCCAGGCATATGCCCTTGACTGGAATCAACCCCTGGACCCTTCAGTCCACAGGCCGACACTCTATCCACTAGGGCTCACGTACTAGTTTCTAAGGGAGTGCCTTGTCCCCTGCGCTCCCCAAGACCCCTTCAGCAAGGCTTCCCCTCTCCCAGATTGGGGGTGGGGGGGTGGGGGGGCTGCATTTGTAATATTCCAGTGGCTTTGGGGACTTCGGGAAAGGCTTGGGTTATGGATGGAGCTGGGCAGACAGGGCGTAAACCCTTCCTAACCCTCAGAGCATGGTAGCTCTCCTCAGATTTGCTGTGAGAATTCAATGAGATGACATAGGTGATGTGACGGGCAGTACAAGGCTCACTTAGCAAGAACTCAAAACCCTGGTCGCCCTTGTTTCATTATGTACAGTGTTGGCATGTCACATGCATCCCACTTGCTTCTCGAGACAGGCAGGCGAGGCCCGTTTTCATGCTACAGGAAACAGAACTGAGCCCGCAGAGAGGTTCATGACTAACCTTGAAGGCAGAGCTATGAAGCAGAGCAGCAGGGACTTCAGCCCAGGGGTCTTGCCGGGTCCCTAAGATTCCCAGTACAGGACTCGGGTCGTATCCCAGAACCCGCTCGTGTCAGCCTAAGAGGGCGAGCCCATCCTCAGTCCAGGGGAGCCTTCCATCAAGCAGGGTTCATAACAGAGCTGCCCACCAACTGCTTGAAGCTCACCACCAACACTAGTCTCAGAACAGAAAACATCCAAACCAGCCCATGCCACCCACACCTTCATCCCTGCTCCCCACCGTTCAAGACACAAGTGAGGGAAAGGCCCGTTCCCCAAGGGGCACAGAGCCAAGAACAACACTTCACGTGACTATCAGGCAATGCAGTTTATTATTCACAACGTTAGAGACCAAGGCCACAGTGCTGTTAAACACCTCCCCCAGCACCCAA
>NW_005371579.1:216519-223327 GCF_000412655.1 Myotis brandtii
CAACCCTGCTATTATAACAGAACACAACAAAATACCACAGGCAGGCTGAGCTGGGAACAAAAAGCGGCTCCAACAAAAACAAGACAAACACAAGACACAACATCCTGGCACATTTATATGAAAAGTGCCCACAGGGCAACGGTCATGGCACGTCAACAAGCAGACCGTGAACCCGGGGCGCTTGGAGGTTCGGGCGGTTGCTACTTCTGGCCACGTCTTCTGGGCTCTGCTGCAGGAACGGGGAGGGGGGAGGGGGTGTCTGAGGGCTCGGCAGGACCCCTCGGTCCATTATGGAAGTTCAGGTCATCGGCTGGATGTGCTTTTGGTTGGGAAGACGGCGCCGACTCCTTCCTCCCTGCCAGAGAGGGGGGCATGGGGGTGCGGGAGGAGCGGACAGCTCCCCATGCCCACGGGATCTGCCCTCTCTAGAAAGAGGGCCCTCCGCTCGAGTCCACGGCCCAGGAGCCAACGCGCTGCGTTCACATGGCGTAAAGCCCCATGGCAACCGTTGCCACCAGAAAGCTGAGTGTGAGGACCCATCGGATGAGTGGTGCCTGGGAGAAGACACTGGGCTTCCCTCTGGGGGTCTCCGTGGGCGTCAAGCCTGAAAGAGAAAAGGGGTTCATGTCAACAACAGGTAGACAGAGGTGGGGTTTCTGAGTTCACAGAAACACAGCAGAGGGGTGTCAGCAGTCTCCAGTACAGTCCCCCTCAATGCCAGGATTCTGCTAGAACACAAACAAGTGGCCCTCTAGCCACTGCTTGAATACCTCCAAAGACAGGGGGCTCACTACCCCTCCGAGCTGTCTATTATTGCCCTTTCAACCAGCTGACACTGTGAGACCATGCCCTCCAGGGGTACTCCAAGGGAGCACACTTTGAGAACTGGTGCCTTAAGGCAATGTCGCCTCATCCCACCAGGCGGCCAATCCCATAGGGCAGGGGTCCTCAAACTACAGCCCGCGGGCCACATGCAAATACAAATATTGTATTTGTTCCCGTTTTGTTTTTTTACTTCAAAATAAGATATGTGCAGTGTGCATAGGAACTTGTTCATAGTTTTTTTTTTAAACTATAGTCCGGCCCTCCAACGGTCTGAGGGACAGTGAACTGGCCCCCTATTTAAAAAGTTTGAGGACCCCTGCCATAGGGACTGGCATGTTCCAACGCTTCCAGGCACAGGTCCAACAGAGGGGTCCAACGTGGGAAAGCCACAGGGCAGGTGGGTTAGGGTGGCACCAAGCAGGCGGTGAGCTTCCCCTGAGCCTCCGAGGCACACGAGGGACTAACACGCAGCAAGACCCCAAGGTTACGTGTCTCCCTAGCATCCCAGGGCAGGGTAACAGCTGGGAGTGGTCGCAGACTCCCCGCCCCCACAACAGGGGTCTCTGTTCAGGAATCATTACAGGGCCTCAAAGGAACCCAAATCAACGGAGGAAGGCTTTGCCCCTGACAGCGGAGGGTCCTCTGTGTGCAAGTCCCCACTTCAGAGCCAATGAACTAGAACTAACTCAACTGCCCTTGGTTTCAGGGATGGGGAGACTGAGGTTGGGGGAGCTTACACGGCTTGCCCAGCGTCACACACCGAAGGCTGACCTCTTGCCCTGTGGCCTGCACCCCACTTTTTATTTAAAACATTCAGAAGACGGAAGAGTCTAGAGATACCGGAGCCCAGAGACGCCGCTGCCCGGAGGCCCTCACCTTGCGTCCCGCTGCCGGCCCGCCGGCGAAGGCCTGGCTGCGAGGGGCTCTGGTCCTCAGCGTTCCGGGGCAGCAGCTCCTGCAGCTCCTCAAACAGCTGGAAGACAGAAGACGCGTGTCAGTGAGGGATGGCACTAGCCCAGCTGCCGGGGGATTGGGAATCTTGCTAGGAAATATTGAGGACAAAACCCCTAAGAAAAACATCGACTGTTCGTGTACCTTTCCTCCAGCTTAAGAGATAAGATGTCACAAGTGCATTTCACTCGCTTGCCTGCCTGCTCTTCTCCAAATGCCCCCCAATACCCACCCTGGACCGAGGGTGCCCTGTCGCCATTCAGGGCCTTCGTGTCTCTATGCGGAGCACTGTTTCGAGCGTGGTGCCGTGTCTATGCCGCCTGCTTTCCTCACGACTCAGTGTGTCCCCCTGGGAAAGCTTGTTTCACGGGGGTGTTCGCAACGAGGAAGCCGCAGCTCCTACAGGTAAAGTGCCCGGACCCAGGCTAACCAAGGGGTCAGAGGGCAAGAGCCAGCCCTCCGACGGGCTTTGGCTAAAAATCCCATCCTTCTCCAACCCTTCTCTCTGAGAGACATGGATTTCCTTGGAGGATCCACTGGCCAGGTTTGGTTTGCTGTTCGGGGGACTGCAAGGAGGAGCAGGGAGCCCGGAGACCATGAGCTAGAAGTCCCGTCCCCAGAGCGCCTCCAGGTGGGGGAGAGCGACAGGACTGTTCAACATCCAGGCCAGGAGGAACCTCACCCCCCCAACTCGGGACACCCCCCACCTCAGTGTCCACAAACCCCTCCTGCCAGGCTTTCCTCAAAACCCACCTTCCCCGGGACTTGAGGCACTTCCTGGCTGGGCGGAGAGGCCCCAGGTCAGAGGCCACATCTGGGGCACCTATAACCTCTGCAGTGCCAACCTGGCAACACTCAACTTGAGTGTGTCAGAGTCCTACAACTGTGACGCTCATGCCCCCACGATACCCCCACGATGCCCCCACGAGAACAGCAGCTAACATCAGAGGGCTGCCCCTGCGCCAGGCCCCACAATGGCGACTTTACTGGTATAAACCCTCACAACTCTAAGAGGCAGGCACAATAACCCACTCATTTTACAGATGGGGAAACTGAGCTGGGGATTAAGGGACTTGCCTAAGATCACGTAGCCACTAAGTAAGTGGCAGAACTAGAACCCAGGCTTCCGAGTCTGGTAACTCTCTACCCTCCAAAATCGCGCCACCCCCGCCCGCACCCCCACCTCCGATATAACAGAGGAGCAACAAACTGGAGTCAAGCCCTGGGCCGTCAGACCCTCACCTGAATGTTGAGCAGGAAGGCGGTCTTGGCCTCTTCGATGATCCTCCCCTTGACCTCAGGGGTCATCTCCAGAGAGTTCATGCGGGAGCGGTACAGCTGCTTGAACTTGGTGGCACTGTCGATGTTGGGGAAGGTGAAGAAGGCCAGGCCCTCGCCAGAGCTGGGCAGGTCCAAGGCCTTCTGGGCAATCTTCTTGAGCACCTGGCCCCCCGACAGGTCGCCCAGGTAGCGGGTGTAGGCGTGGGCCACCAGCAGCTCGGGCTGCCTGTGCCCCACCTCTTGGAGTCGCTGCACGTAGTGCCTGGTGGCCTGTGTGTAGGGGATGGTCTCCTGCCAGCGGGGCCCGTACCAGAAGGTCAAGTCCTGCTCCAGGGCCGCCCTGCGATGCAGCTCTTCCGGGAAGTAGAGGGGGGCGTAGACCGGGTTCTCCTTGTTGCGCTCAATCTCCTCCTCCAGGGCCTTGTAGATGTGATACAAGGAGGCCATCACCAGCTGAAACCAGAGAGAGCAGGTCAGGACCCCCATCCCAACAGCAGCCCCCATCCCCTCCCCAGGCTGGGCTCCCACCTCCTGCCTGCCCCTCCGACTTCCCCACACGGATCACACACAAAAAACTGATAACACACTTCCTGAGCCTAAAGCCTTTTTACCCCCCTGGGTAAACACATGGCCTCACTTAATCCTCACAAAAACACAGGAGTTGCTATCCCCATTTTACAGAAAAGCAAACTAAGGCTCAGAGAGGATATGAGATGTTGAGGTTGCACAGCCGGTAAGAAATGACACTGGAATCAAGCCCAGATGCTGCTAGGAAGCCATGGTGGCTCTGAACAAGGGGATGCCTGAATGAAAGCCCGTACAAGGGACGCAGGTGCCTCTACCTTTGACCTCTGGGTGGCCGGCTGCAGGGCCCCATTCTCCCTCCTGGAGGCCCACTCCGAACCCCACCACCTCTGGCTGCTGGGCTGGGGTGACACGCCCAGTGTACCGTGGCTGGGGAATTCCTGTTACACATAATACTCTAGCTGTGTGACCATGGGTGAGCCACTCTCCCTCTCTGGGAGATCCGAGGTCCGAGTGACTGCAAGTCAGGCCTTGGTCCCCAGCCCCTGCAAAGGGAATAATCCTAAACCATGGAGCAGGACGACACAGGTAAGCACTAGGCGCAGCCTGGCACGCAGGTGCAGCCTGGCACTCAGCACTGGAATCGGAGGCCATGGTGTTGCATGCCACCTCCTTCAGCATACCCTACTCGAGCACTGGGTCCTCTCACGGACTTCGTGCCCACTTTGAACTCAGTGGCTTAGCGGTAAGACTGAACTCTCCGAGGGGTGGGGGGCGCTGCGGGTGGGGTATTCCAGCAGTCACTCCCTGCTCCCGCTGCCCCAGCCACTTAACAGCAACTGGGTGTAAGTCATCTTTTTGAGGCGGAAAGAGGAAGACAAGGAAGAGGGAACAAGGGCTAGAGCCAACACCCACAGGATGGAGGCAAGGGCCCCAAGCCACCTACAACTGCTTGTTAAATCCCCCTTCCTTCGCTGGAGCACCTCTGAGGCTGAGAGTGGGGGAAGGCCCAGGTTGCAAAAGGGAGGGGTGCCAGGAGTGGCGGGATAAAGCTCCCCCGCCCTCTATGTTCAGCCTGAACAAGCCCTTCCTCCTGCTGATGCTTTAACACCAGGCACTTGTCTGGTTCTGTCAAGTGCGTCCTATTTGCATGAATTGCACAACTATGCTAGGAAACAGCAAAGTCAGTGTCTAGCATAAAGGGAGTGCTCAAGAAAACCCAATTCACAGCTGAGGGAAAAGTTGCTTAGGGAGGTGAAGGCGAGGTGTCCGCAGTCTTACTGTTAGGAAATGGTGGAGCCAGGGCTCGAACCCATACTGCCCCTTGCCTTCGAGGCAGATTTGAATTAAGTCAGGACACAAGCTCTGAAATGAGACCTACCTTGGTTTGACTTTGGCCTTTCCTATGTACTTACTGGCCGTGTGACCGACCGTCTATTAATTACTTAACCTCTCTGAGCCTTCCCTTCCTTATCTTCCTTTTCAGGGTTGAGGCACAAATTAGATACCAAGTGTGTAAAATGCCCAGCTTGGAAAAGGTGCTCAGTTGATGGCACTACTTGCCCCAGCCCCTCTACAATACTATGTAGCAGGCTATGAATTTGCTGTGTGACCTTGTGCAAGTCACCTCCCCTCTCTGAGCCTCAATGTCATCATCTATAAAACGATCCTCTCAGACATTCCTATCTGGTCCCTCAGCATCCCTAGTCCCAGTCCCACTGAAACACCTGCCTGAGCCTTGGGCACACCCACCCCTGTCATACCCTCCACCAGGACACATACCTTAAAGCCTTCTCGAGTCACCTGGCCCTTCTGGAAGTTCCTCATGAACTCGGCATTCTCTGCCTGGGTGTGCACCTCCTTGGTGGCCTCCTTCAGGGCCTCTGACAAATCTTGGGGCATGCTGCAGAGGGAGGGGAGGGAGGGTGAATAGGGGGTGGCTATGAGCAGGGTTCTACCAGAGGCGGAGCTCTGAGGGTCCCCCGCTTCTCCCCAGAAGTAAGTCCAGCCTCCCATCTATCTAATCCACAGGCCACATTCCCAACTGCCTTAAGATGCAGGCCCATAGCCCTGGCAGGATAGCTCAGGTGGTTAGAGAGTCATCCGGATACGCCAAGGCTGTGGGTTTGATCCACGGTCAGGGCACATACAAGAATCAACCAAGGAATGCATCAATAAGTGGAACAACAAATCAATGTTTCTCCCTTCCCCCCTTCCTCTCGCTCTCAAATCAATCAATAAGTTTAAAAAATGTAAAAAAAAAAAAAAAGATGCAAGCCCATCAACACTCTTCAGTCACTAAGAGACATTGTACTATGGTCCCCAAAACCAAGGGGGAATCCTGGCAGTTATTCTAAGGAAAGGGAAGAGGAGGCAGCACAACCCCGGAAGCGGCAGCAGAGGGCATGGTGAGCGCTGTACTCAGTGTCTGATTGCGCTGATGGGCTTTTAGAGCGAAGATTTAACTCATTTATTTTGTTGAGGTTTCAGGTCCAAATCTCATTACCCCCTATAATATACTCATTATAAAATACTTCCTGTGTTAAAATGCCCGAGTAAAGTTTTGCTTTACTAAAAATAAAATAAAAAGTTTCTTTCTGGGAGTATTTCTGTCGTATGTCTGTATTTGTATTTCCCACAGAATTTCCATTTCTCCTTTCTCTCCAGGAAACAAACACCCCCTGTTCCCTGCATGCAGATCAGATCCTTGGGAGAAGGGAGGGAGCCAGAGGGACAGATGACCAAGGTTCCAATCCCAGCCAGACACCTGCTGGCGGAGAGACCCTGGGCTTGCTGCTTCCTCGGCTGTGAATGGGGACACCGAGGCCACAGCGAGGTGAGAGGGGGGCTCGGCCCAGGGTGGGCCCTGGGAAGCCCACACAGCCAGGCCCCCCGCAGCCCGAGGACCCGCGGTGACCAAGCGGGGCACCTCCGAGCACACGCAAAAGTGCAAATACTAACAACGAAGGTGGACGCCGGAGCAACACTCCCAGGGGTCACCCACGTCCCGCGCCAGGGCGCGGGCATGTTAGTCACCTTCCAGCCTCCAACCAACTCCCGGGTACAGAGAGGATCGGCGCCCAGACCTTCCTCACCCCCAACCCCGGGACCGACCGGCGGCTCAGCGCGTGGCTCCGGTCCCGTCCCGGTCCCCCTCCCAGTGCTTGCCTGTCGGGCTGCGGGCGCTCCATCTGGGCGGCTAGGCTCACTCGGTGCTGGTGCTGGA
>NW_005371579.1:223610-223920 GCF_000412655.1 Myotis brandtii
GCCTTTGAAAACAAAGCAAAGCTTTTAGAAAGAGAACCTAAAAAAAAATTAAATGCTCATCTGGAAATCTGAGCAGTTGTGTGTGATTTTGCTCCTTCCAAACGCCACCCCCCGCATACCCCAGGGATGGGGCTTGAGGCCCCCCAGGAGTCCGAGGGTTCCAGAGAGCTGGGAGGAAGCGCGTCTCAGAGGTGGAGGCTGCTGGGCAGCAGGGCTCCCCAGTGACCAGGGGCTCCCCAGTGACCAGGGGTTCCTAGCCCTCAGTCCAGGCTGCTTCTCATTCCAACCTGCAGCCCCGGGCTCGGCTGGA
>NW_005371579.1:224012-228648 GCF_000412655.1 Myotis brandtii
GGCCAGGGCAGCGCGGCTGGTTCCGTCCTCTGTCCCGCTGCGGAGCTCGCAGCCCTCCCCCCCTGCTTATTCAGCTTCCTGACTTCCCCTTCCCGCTCCTCAAGCCCAGGAATGATTCAGACGCTCTTCTCCTCCTGCGATCTGCCAAACAAGCCCCCCGCCCCCCATTCCACATCCTAATCCCAGAACCTGCGAATGTGTTACTTCCCAGGGCAAAGGGGATTTTGCAGATGTGAGTAAATTAACGACCTTGTAATGCGAGATTATCCTGGATTATCCAAGTGAGCCCAATGCAATCCCAAAGTCCTGGTAAGAGCCCGGGGGCTGCAGGGTTACCCAACACAGACAGGGGTGTGACAAGAGAAGCGGAGGACAGGGAGAGAGGCTAGGGGATGCTCCCTGCTGGCTTTGAAGGTGGAGTTAGGGGCCACCAGCCCAGAAAGCAGGCAGCCCCAGAAGCCAGAAAACGGGGAGCAAGTGGATTCTCCTTAGAACTCCAGGGGGGATGCAGCCCTGCCAGCCTAGGACTCTGACCTCCAGAGACTGAATTACATTAACACTGAATACGTTAACAGACGCTGCAGATGAATTCAAGGTTACAGGTTTTAGAACAGGGAGGGCATCCTGGACTTTCTGGGTGGGCCCAGGCTATCTCATGCCCTCCTGTGAGTACAGAACTTTCCCTGGCAGTGGCCGGCAGAGAGATGGCGAGTGAGAGGACTCAGTGTTTGCAGTGTTACATCGGAGTCAAGGCAGGGCAGGCCCCAAGGTGGGACCAAGGTGGCAGCAGCTGGAGGTCAGCGTGGCTGGAGCAGAGAGGAGAGGGCAGGTGGGAGATGAGAACAGGGAGAGACCGGGACCGAGCCCGCAGGGCCTGCAGGCCGGGGCAAGGGCCTTCTGTGAGTGAGGGAGACTGCAGGGCTAAGAGGAGTGATGGGCTATCGCTCCAGTTTTCCTGGCGACCGTGGTGAGACGGGGCTGAAGAAGGCCCTGGGCAGGAGGCTACCGACTGCAGTAATCCGGGGGGAGATTGATGGAGGCTTGGACAGGATGGGCTGAGAAGTGACCTAGGATAGCCCTATGCTAAAGGCAGAGGCGGCAAGAATTTGCGAATAGGGAGGGGGATGTGAGAGAGAATTGCACTCCAGGACAACGCCAGAGTTTGGGGGTCAACCGGCTGGGAAGACAGACTTGCCAGTTTACTGCGATGGGGGGAAGCTCAGCAGCTCAGTGTCAGACAAATAAATGCTGAGATGGATGGACAGGGGCTTGGCAAACAAGGTGGTAAACAGGAATCTTTTGTCCTTTTCTAGAAGTTTCACTTCCTCCTGCCTGCCTGGAAAGCTGCCCTTTCACCCACCAGAGGGAGGCTGAGGAGGCAGCCAGTGACTCAGCAAAATCCGCCTGTCTCCGCAAGTCCCCCCTCCCAACCGTGACACAGCAGAAATGCTGCTGCACGTGGCGAATGAGGAAATCTCGACTCAGCACTCCCGGGCACCGCCTGCAGCCTGGAAAAAAGAGAAGCGGTTTGGGCTGCAGGGAGGGGCCAGACTGTGGCTCGGGAGCTTCTAAAAGTGAAAAGCAGAGGCGAGACCCCAGCTAAAGGGGAGTCTCTTGTTTCAGCTGGATGGTGTCCCGGGAAAATGGAGAGACCCCCTCCTGAGCACCCCTGATAAATGAGGTCACACGGGCTTCCCTGAGCCCACACAGACCCCAGAGGACATGCCTCGGACCCCGCAGGCAGGGACCTGGTGGCCATGGGCAGCCTAAATGGAGTGACAAGCCCTATTAGAAAACACCCCCAGACTGGACAGTGGAGCTGCCTGGGTTGTCAGCAGGGTTGAAACCCCACCACAGACGGGGAAATGTTTGCTACACGTGTGACAGACAGAAGGTGAGCATTCCTCATGCAAGAGCTCCCGAAAGAAGCCAGGGAAGGTTGACTAACATTTAATACTGGCGTTAACGGAGGAAACATTCAAACCTGTGAAGAATGTTTTGAGTGCTCACTTCGGCAGCACATATACTGAAATTGGAACGATACAGAGACAATTAGCATGGCCCCTGCACAAGGATGACACACAAATCCGTGAAGTGGTCCATATTTTTTTTTTTGGCTCCGTATATGTTTATTGTAAAGCACCGCTCTAAATAAACAATGAGCAATGGAACTATGTGACTGCATGAATTTTTCATCCAACAGGGACAATCTCTCTCTCTCTCTCTCTCTCTCTCTCTCTCTCTCTCTTTTTGTTACTCCTCCCCTGAGGTCCATTGACTTTTTTTTTTTTTTTTTTATTGCTTAAAGTATTACAAAGAGTATTACATATGTCTCCTTCTTTTTCCCCTGCTTGGCATTCCCCTGGCCTCCCCTGGGTCCATTTTTTTTTAAGATTTTTTTTTTTTTTTTAGTTTTTTTGAGCAAAACATGAAATGACAATTGCCGGGAAGCAGAATCTCAACGGATTGCTCCAGAGAATGGCAATCAAAGGAGGAGACATGGTGGGTTACGTGAAATCTATTGGTGATAGATTAGCAAAGTGTGTTGGGGGTGGGGACCTCGGAATTGGATAAAAAGTAAAGTGATAGACATACTTCTTTTACTTAGATGGGTGCAGTATAGTTAACAGTCAACAACTAACTCAACAATGAGGGGGTTTATGGTCTAGCGAGCCTGTGCTTTGAGGGGGTGGGGGTGGGAAATTACTTTGTTTTTGCAAAGGCGTATTAGGCATGTCATTTTAGGCTTAGTTTAGGTGAAGATGAACCTTTCTTAGGGAAAAATCCTGCCTTAGGACATGACTACCCACCCTAAACTGCTTTCAGTTAGGAAAAAAGCTTTCATTTCAGACCATCCTTTGTGGTTACTTTAGGTCTCTAGCTTGCCAGGTGGCCAGGCACACGTCTCTGAGCTAGTCAGAGGCCCCTTTCCATCCACACTGGGTGCTGATCGGGAGCCCCCTGGGAGGGCTGGGGGCCGAAAAAGGGCAGGAGAAGCCCAGCTGGCTGACGGAACACCTTTCCATCCATTCTTTATCTCCTTCACTCCTCCTCTTGTCCCCAACTTCGCTGATAAGACAACTGAGGCGACTGCACCGCTGCTCTGGTCCACGGCCTTTCGTAGCTCCGAAGCCGGACAACCACTGGGTCCGGGCTGCCTGTCGCTACTTGAGCCAATTAAACAGAGACAGGGTTGAATCATACATGTGAGTGTTTATTCCAATAATTCCGGCAGCATGGGAGAGCAGCAGGTCATCCACGGAAGCCTGTTCTGCACCCTCACAAACCAGCTGCTTATACTGGGCAGGACAAACATTACGTGGGGAAGTAGGCCATGTGGGCTGGGGGTTGGACTTCATTGCTTGGACAACAAGGTCGTTCATCTTTCCATATAACAGGTAGTTCTCGAATGAGAATGGGCAGCATTCCAAGGTTGACTCCCAGGTCCCGGGGGTGCACAACTCCTGGCCAGGTTAGACTGTGCTTTCTTTAATCAGAATCGAACAATCAAGGTTAACAGAGCATGATTAATACTTCTTATAGCTATAGCCATAGCTAGTCCCCAGTGTTTGGTTTCTGCTCCTAACAGCTCCCATTGCCCTTGGGAGAAAGAACAACTCTTTAGCCTGGCACACCCTGCCCTCTGTCCTGGTCCTCCTGCCTAGAACGCCCTCTCACCCATTTGCCAAGCTAGTCATCTTTCAATACTCAGCCCCGAAAGGGATTATGGACCTCAAAGAAAGAGCTATAAAATCTATAAAATCTATAAAGAATAAATCATAAAGGAAAAATCTTGGTGATCTTAGCTTTGGCAGATTTCTCAAGTACAGCACAAAATGTCAGGGGAAAAATTCAACCAATGGAACTTTATAAAAAAACAAACTTCTGTTCTTCAAAAGACCATGTTATGAAAAGATGTTCAACTTCATAGGTCATCAGGAAAATGCAAATTAAAGCCACAATGAGATACCACTACTTTTTTTTTTTACTACACACCTATTTAAATGACTAAAATTAAGAAGACTGTTGCCCTGGCTGGGTAGCTTAGTTGGTTATGTTAGGGGCAGAAATAGAATATTGGGGACTAGTTATGGTTATAAGAAGTATTAATCATGGCTCTGTTAACCTTGATTGTTTTGTTCTGATTAAAGAAAACACATTCTAACCTGGCTGGGAGTTGTATGCCCCCGGGACCTGGGAGTCAACCTTGGAATGTAGTCCATTTTCTTGGACAGATTAACAATCTTGTCCAAACATTGGAGGCCCACCCACATTGCCTGTAACCTGTAACCATTCTTATTCCTTTTGCCCACTTCCCAGGTAATCTTTGTCCTACCCAATATAAACAGCTGGTTTGGGGGGCGGGGTGCAGAGCAGATTTCCCTGGATGACCTGCTGCTCTCCCACACTGCCCCCATTATGGGAATAAACGCTCATATATGATTCACACCTGTTTCTGCTTAATTGACTCAAATAGTGACAGGCATTGGTTGTCCAGTGTCAGTTAGAGCAGTGGTTCTCAACCTTGCTGCACATTAGAATCACCTGGGAATCTTTTTAAAATCCTGATTTCTGGGCCTCATCCTCCAGAAATTCTGTTTCTTTGTTACTAATGTTGTGGCCCCACCCCATAACA
>NW_005371579.1:228847-229131 GCF_000412655.1 Myotis brandtii
TCAGGATTTTAAAAAGATCCCCAGGTGATTCTAATGTGCAGCCAAGGTTGAGAACCACTGAGTTAGAGTGTCATCCCAATATGCCAAGGTTTCCGGTTTGATCCTTGGTCCGAACACATACAAGAATTAACCAATGATGCACTCCTATGTTCATAGCAGCACAATTTATAATAGCTAAGATTTGGAAACAGCCTAAGTGCCCATCAGCAGATGAGGGGATTAAAAAACTGTGGTACATCTATACAATGGAATACTATGCTGCTGTAAAAAGGAAGGAACTCCTA
>NW_005371579.1:229410-243654 GCF_000412655.1 Myotis brandtii
ACCTAAGGACTTGTATGCATGCATATAAGCCTAACCAATGGACACAGACACCAGGGGGGTGAGGGCATGAGCGGGGGGTGGGGGTGGGGGAATGGGACACATATGTAATATCTTAATCAATAAAGAAAGAAAGAAAAAGAATTAACCAATGAATGGGTGGAACAACAATTGATGTTTCTCTCTTTCTCTCTCTCTAAAATCAATAATAATTTTTAAAAGACTATCTACTCCTATTGTTGAGATGGAGCAACTGGAATCTCACTGCGAATTAATCAATGAATGGGTGGAACAACAATTGATGTTTCTTTCTCTCTAAAATCAATAATAATTTTTAAAAGACTGTCTCTCCTATTGTTGAGATGGAGCAACTGGAATCTCACTGCTGGTGAAAACATAAAATGATGCTGTAGGGAGTCAAAATATGCCACCCCAATAAATTTGCTGCAGACAATTGAGAAACAGCAAATGCCAAAATGGCTCTCTGCCTTTGCCCTCTTTGCCTAGAAGCAGGCTTAGGTTCTTAATCACCTGAGATAACTCCAGAATCTTATCAGCCCAGAGGTGGCACCCAGAGGAATCCACATAACAAACCTTCCCAAGTTAACCCTTACTTCCCAGTCCTTTCCCCACAGGTTTCCCCTGCCACAGTCTGCTGTCTTTTCTTGGTCTTGTCACTTCCCTACAAATGTATTGTTCTTTGTTAAGATGCTATATAAGCCCAGTTTTAACCATGCTTTTTAGCTACTCATCTCTGAATTTCTCGAGTGCCTGCTACCAGTATTCATAAACTGTTTGTTTCTCTTGTTAATTTGTCTTGTCAGTTTGATTTCTAGGGCCCCAGCTGGAGAACTAGGAGAGTAGAGGAAAAAGTTTTGTTTGTTTTTTCTCCCTTACAGTACAACCACTTAGGAAAACTGGTAATTTCTTCTTCTTTTTTTTCTCTCTTTCTTTTTCTTTTCTGTTTGGTAATTTCTTACGAGGCAAACATACGCCTGCCATACAACCCAGCCATTCCACTCATAGGTGTTTATTTACCTACTAGTGGCCCAGTGCACGGATTTGTGCACATTGAAAGGAAATTAATTAGAAGAAATATTTTAATATCACTATTCGCCCTTTCTCTGTAACAGAAGTGTCAACCAAATTCAGATCGAAACACACGCATGCAATTGGCACCAGCAAGAATTTTATATGTATCGCGCATGCGCGAGTCAACATTTATTTTTAAATTGCCAGTGTGCATCATATGTACTGGCTGGCTGGCCGGCCGGTTGGATGGTCAGACGGATGGACAGTCACTCACTTAGCCTTTTATATATATAGACTAGAGGCCTGGTGCATGAAATTCGTGCACGGATAGGGTCCCTAGGCCTGGCCAGCGATCAGGGCTGATCTGTGAGGCAACTAGCAGGATGGTCAGGGGGCCCCTGCTGGCACCCGCCTTGGCTGGCCTGGGGCCTGCAGGCTGGGGGCAGCTCCTGCGTTGAACTTCTGCCCCCTGGTGGCGACTGGTTGTTCCGCTGGTTGTTCTGCTGTTCGGTCGATTTGCATATTAGGGTTTTATTATATAGGATGAGGATGAAAACATGTGTCCACACAAAGACTTGTACATGAATGGTCACACTGGCTTGATTTGTAATAGTCCCAAACTGGAAACAACCCACATGTCTGTCAGCAGGGGAACCGGTTAGCATATTGTGGTATAACATACACTGGATACTCAGCAATCAAAAGGAATAAACAGCACAGCCGGTGTGGCTCAGTGGTTGAGTGTGGACCAGGAAGTCATGGTTCGATTCCCTGTCAGGGAACACGTGGGTTGTGGGCTCGGTCCCCAGAGGAGGGCATGCAGGAGGCAGCCAATCTCTGATTCTCTCTCATCACTATTGCTTCTATCTCTCTCTCCCTTTCCTTTCCTCTCTGAAATCAATAAAAATATATTTTTAACAAGCCAGACCCCCCAAAAAAGAAGCTTACTATTTACATAAATATAAAATTGTATATAAAATGTATATGGAATTATATAAAATTCTAGAAAATCTAATCAGACCTGGAAGGGGGCACGGACAGGGGTTTACAAAGGACTGTGAGGAAACTTTGGGGAGTGGTGAATAAGTTCCTTATCCTGATTGTGGCGATGGTTTCACAGGTTGTACTTATTAAAGCTAATCAAGTTATACACTTGAAATATGTAAAGTTTCGTATGTCAATTACATTTATTAAAAAGATAATTTTTAAAAATTTATTTTTCCATTAATTGACCCTAGAGAAAGAGAAACATCCATCTGCTGTTCCACTCCTCCATGCATTCATTGGTTGACTCCTGCATGCTCCCTGACCAGGGATCGAACCCGCAACCTCAGTGTATCTGGACGATGCTCCAACCAACCGAGCTACCGGGCCAGAGCAACTATATGTCAATCAAGCTGTGGGACAGACTCAGCCTAGATTTTCCTGATGTTTTCCCTTCACATGATGGGGCCTCCCCTGAGCTCCCTGTGCCCCAGGGGCCCCACCCAGGGAAGGTGAGCTCCATGAGGGCCGCCAGGACCGTGTGGAGTTTACCTCCCTATCCCAGAGCCTGGCACAAGGCAGCCAATCCCTACATTTTTCATGAATGAGGCTTAGCAGAGTTAAATTCCCTGCCTATGGTCACACTGCTCACCTGGGACTCAAGGTCAGGTACATCTGTCTCTAAAACACACTCAAGTTCAACAACAGACAGCCGTCCAGAGACTCTGAGCTTGAGGCCGTTGGGGGGTGGTGTAGAAGGTGTAGAAGAAGCAACATCTTTCTCCAACATTGCCCAGCCTCCATGAGCACAGCCCAGTGATGGCCTGGCCAATATGGAGCCTGACTGTGGCCCCAGGACCTGGTCCAACCTGACCAAGGCACTCCCGGGTAGTGCAGACTGTTTAAAGCAATGAGCTCTTAGCAAGAGAACTGCAGTCAAAGGTGGCATCCATGACTTATGTGCGTGCACTTTAACCCCTCCCAGCTTTTATTTTCTCGTCTGACAAAATCAGCTCAAGGGGATGTGGTGAGAATTAAGTCGGTTTAATATCTGTAAGAAGCCCAGGACGGGGCTGGGGTGGGAGGGGCTGGCACAGAGGAACTCAGGTTTGGTCAGAGAGCCGCATCCAGTTCCTCTTTCAGGATTCTGCCAGAGCCTTTTCCTATCTAGAAATTTCTGGATGGTTCTGAGTAGGGTGGGGTCACTAATATCTGACAAACCTTACTCTCATTTGGGAGTTTTGAATCTCAGATACTTGATCTTTACTTTTCCTTTTCTCTCTAAAAGTAACTACTTTGAAATGATTTCAAATGTCCAGGGAAGCTGCAAGAATAAAAAGTACAGCCCTAGCTGGTTTGGCTCAGTGGATAGAGCGTTGGCCTACGGACTGAGGGGTCCCAGGTTCTATTCCGGTCAAGGGCACATGCCCGGGGTTGTGGGCTCGATCCCCGGTGGGGGGCGTGCAGGAGGCAGCCGATCGGTGATTCTCTCTCATCATTGATGTTTCTATCTCTCTCTCCCTATCCCTTCCTCTCAGAAGTCAATAAAAATATATTTTTTAAAAAAGAATAAAAAGTACAGAGGATTCCTGTATCTTGTCACCTAGATTCACCAGTATTTTGTCATATTGTTTTATCAGTCATTCTCTCTCTCCATCACATACATACCAGTACATTATATATATTATACATATTTCTGGCTCATTTGATAGTAAGTTGCTGACATCATGTCCCTTTACCCCCAAATTCATCAGCAGGATAGTCTTTTGTAACCGCAGTACAATCATAGACACCAGGAAATTTGACTTCCATACACATTCATTACTAAACCTATACCTCCGATTCGCCTACCAACCCAGATGGTGCCTTGCATTTCCTTGTCCTGCTTCTTCGCTCTGGGCAGCCAGCGGTTGAGGATCTTGTTTTGGGAAAGTTCAGGCCGGCTGTTTGGCCGTTGTCCCTCTAATTGGGATCGCAGTGTCCACCCCACCCTGCTCTACGATTAGATGAAGCCCCCTGGCCTGTGGGAGGCTACTGAGAAACATTCGTTTCCTAAATCGGGGACAGGGAGGACGACAGGCTGAGGACCTGTGGGAGGAGGGGGGAGGGAGGCTTGCTTTGCCAGGACTCTGAGGTCAGCCAGTCAGTACGTGCCGGGCCCCAGGGAGTCGCTGCCTCTGCTCCACCGGACGCCAGGACTTTGGCCCAAGGGATTAAACCGAGGCAGCTGGGAGCGTGACTCAGCGTAAACAGACCTCGGGACCGTGACTCAGCAAAAAGCCGCTGGTGTCCTTGACTCAGCAAGAAAGGCGCAGCCTCACGCCGGCTGGGGAAAGGATTACTCAGCAGGATCGGGCGCCCCGAGCGGTCCCTGGATAGGAACCCTGTGCGCCTCTTTACCCCAAGTCCTGCCTCTTCACCTCTCACCGCCCAGGGCTGTTGGGCGGCTTAGAGCCCTGCAGTGGCAGACACTCACCCGGGACCTTAACAAATGCCCCGAGCAAGTGACTGCCACTTAGTCTCCCCAGCAGGGTGGTAACTGCTGGAGCGGCCGGCCTGGGGAGGGTGTTGGCAGGATTGAGTGACGGGACGATGTCCTTCTGCCCAACTCAAGGCACACTTGGCGTCTCTCTGGGGCCCGTGTCCCCATCTTAAAACTGAGGTAAGCTCCTTTCACTTAATGACACCCCATGGGTCTATTGGCTTCCTTGACTTTTAAACAAACAAAATTGTTAAATAATCCTTTTTTGATTTCAGAGAGGAAGAGATAGAAACGTCAATGAGAGAGAATCCTTGGTCGCTTGCCTCCTGCACGCCCCCTACTGGGGATCAAGCCTGAAACCCAGGCATGTGCCCTTGATGGGAATCAAACCCGGGACCCTTCAGTTCACAGGCTGACAGTCTAACCACTGAGCAACTGGCTAGGGCTGGCTGCCATTATAATGTCTGTTTTATACCTTTTCCTCCCTTTTGCTTAATATGACTGTTTTCAAATTAGTGCAAGACCCTTTCATGTAAGCACTATTTCGAAGGCTGCACAAAAAATCATTCAGTGGACATATTCATTCAACACCTTAGTATCCTGAGGGCCCAGCCCCTGCTGTTAAAGGGTTGCTTCCTACTTGTTTTTCCTATTGAGAGAGAAAGATAAGAAGGCATATTTAAAGCAAACAAACAAAAAAACAATCTCAGTGGCTTTCACACACTAGAGGAGGGGCATAACTCATGTCAGAGAATTGCCTGTTTTATTTTTGAATATACTTACCTGCCTTCCCCTCTCTGCCGAGGTCTGGATGGAAAGGTGAGGCAACGGGAGGAAGAAGGGGAGGGGGAGGGCCCGGGAGGCCGGGGTCTTCAGCAGGTCACAGGGGGCACGGGCACGTAATAAGAATAGGACCACAGTGGTTTAATGATTATTCACCTTGCTGACTGTGGATAAGAGGTTTTCTTACAGACCCTGGGAACCTGGAGGATGTGTCGCAAGAAGGAAAACAGGGCTATAAAAAGAAATGCATTTTAAAAGCAGACGAGGACAGGACATGCTTTGACTGGGTTGCTGTGCCTGGACCCTGACCCCGTTCCGTTCCGGGAGCCGGCCTCAGGAATGTTGACGGTTCTGCAGCCCCAGGACCGGGCGGGGCTGAGCGTTCCAACATCATGGAAGATTAGCCGCCTTGTTATCGGGCTTCGAGCACCTGAAAGCCAGGCTGTGGGCCCTCCCTCCTCTTTTCCCGGCTACTCGCCAGCTCGCAGCCGCACGCAGCTTTCTCCCTCGCCTATAAGCAGCCAGCTGGCTCGGTGGGCGAGAGCAGAATTTCCAGGGCGACCTGCTGCTCCCCCATGCAGCTGGCGTTATGGCAACAAACGCTCATATATGATTCAACCCCGTCTGTCTCTGCTTAGTTTGGCTCAAGTAGTGCCAGGCAGCCCTGGACCTGTTTAGTGTCCAGTATCACAGGTAAGTAAGCTGGTTTCTCGGGGACGCAAAGGAGGCTTTGTGCCCAGAAATGTTTTAATTAAATTTCTCTCAAAATCAGAAGGGGGAAAAAAAGAATGCAATAATAATAAATATAGAATAATGAAGCCAGCCTGGCTTTATCTATATTCATCTTTATACTACCGCAGTCCTCAACTGCCATTTTATTTTATAATATATTTTTATTTATTTCAGAGAGGAGGGAGAGGGGGAGAGAGATAGAAACATCGGTTCTGCAGCCCCAGGACCGGGCGGGGCTGAGCGTTCCAACATCATGGAAGATTAGCCGCCTTGTTATCGGGCTTCGAGCACCTGAAAGGCAGACTGTGGGCCCTCCCTCCTCTTTCCCCGGCTACTCGCCAGCCCGCAGCCGCACGCAGCTTTCTCCCTAGCCTATAAGCAGCCAGCTGGCCCGGTGGGCGAGAGCAGAATGTCCAGGGTGACCTGCTGCTCCCCCATGCAGCTGGCGTTATGGTAACAAACGCTCATATATGATTCAACCCCGTCTCTGCTTAGTTTGGCTCAAGTAGTGCCAGGCAGCCCTGGACCTGTTTAGTGTCCAGTATCACAGGTAAGTAAGCTGGTTTCTCGGGGACGCAAAGGAGGCTTTGTGCCCAGAAATGTTTTAATTAAATTTCTCTCAAAATCAGAAGGGGGGGGGGGAAGAATGCAATAATAATAAATATAGAATAATGAAGCCAGCCTGGCTTTATCTATATTCATCTTTATACTACCGCAGTCCTCAACTGCCATTTTATTTTATAATATATTTTTATTTATTTCAGAGAGGAGGGAGAGGGGGAGAGAGATAGAAACATCAACAATGAGAATCACTGCCTCTTTCACGTCCCCCACTGGGGATTGAGCCTGAAACCCGGGCATGTGCCCTGACCAGGAATCGAACCGTGACCTCCTGGTTCATAGGTCGATGCTCAACCACTGAGCCACACCAGCTGAGCAAATGAAAATATATTTGCTTTATCACTCATTCTCTCTGTCCGGTACACACATACACACACATACACACACATACATACATACATACATTATATATATATTTCTGGCTCATTATATATTTTAAAAAAGTGTTTTATGCTCTTTTTGATAATGGGTTTAACTAGAACTCCAAGAGCAGAATTCCTGGGTCAACTGTAGATATATGTTTAAGGTTTCTGGAGTGTTTTACTTGATTATAGGTAAAAGTATATTATTAATTTTTATAACTTTACGCCCTACATTTCTATAGAAAATGTAACTTTTATCATCGGGGCTGGGGGTGGGGCAAGTCTGAGTGACAGCAGGAGGAAGGACCACATCAGTGCTCTGATTGGCTGGGAGTGGAGGCCTGAGGGCTCCCCCATGCCGCATCCAGGGAGGGAGGAGCCTTGTCACAGGTTGTGTGGCATGACTTTGACCTGAGCAGCTGGCTAGGCAGCTGGTGTGTGTGTCACGGGTGCTGGGTGGAGTGATGCTGGGGGGAGCAGGCCTGTGCTGGGGGAGAAGGTGGGTGGGGTTGAAGGGGGAGGGACAACTCTCCCTCGGATCTCTCCCTCCTACCAGGAGCCCAGCCTCGGCTCCGCGAGAAGGAACAGGTGGACTGAAAAGGCCTCTTTGTGCCCCTGCAGAGTTTGGGGTGAAGCTCAAGGTAGCCTTAGGTCTGTTATGGGCAGAAATGTGGTCCCCCAAGTTCATCTGTCAAGGCCCTAACCCCCAATACCTCAGAATGTGACTGTGTTTTTAAAATATATTTTTATTGATTTCAGAGAGGAAGGAAGTGGGAGAGAGAGATAGAAACATCATTGATGAGAGAGAATCATTCATTGGCTGCCTCCTGCACGCCCCACACGGGGGATCGAACCGTGACCTCCTGGTTCATAGGTCGACGGTCAACCACGGAGCCACACAGGCCGGGCAGCATGTGACTGTATTTGGAGATGGGGTGAAGATGAGGCAAGGAAGTTAAAATGGGGCCCGGAGGGTGGGCCCCAACCCTAAGCCACTGTGTCCTTCCAGGCGGAGGCGTGACCCACAGAGCACGGGCACAGGGAAAGGCCTGGAGGGCACACAGAGCTGCCTGCAACCTCGGCGAGAGGCCCCGGGCGAGTCCAACCCGCGGACGCGTGGACTTTCAACCTGTAGGCCTGTGAGGGAAGAAATGTCTACTGTTTCAGCCACCCAGTCTGTGGCGCTTGGCTAGACTCTAAAACCGGAAGGGGCTCCGAATCAGCAGGCTCGTCAACCACCCTTTCCTGTCCGCTCTCTCCTTCTCCCTTTTCACTGAGAAAAAATGCCAGGCCTCCCAGAAAGCCGAAATGAATAGCGCCATGAACACACGCCACCCTGTCCTCAGACCACGCACTGCACTGCTGGGGACGTGCTGCTTCTGTTTCTCTCGCTCCTTCTCTCGTTGCTGATTTTTCTTCCGGAACCACTGGAGAGTACGTCACAGGCATCAGGACACTTCACCCATCAGAGCGAGGACACAGCCCACATTGGCATTATGATGCCAAAGGGAGTGATTGCTGATTCTGCAATGTCCCTTAATATCGGCCCACATGCAACTTTCTCCCGTGGTTCCCCAAAACGGTTCTTTAGGGTCCCCCCCCCCCCCCCCCCCCCCCCCCCCTCCAGTCAAGGTTGTCTTGTCAGTGTCCTCGTGACATAGACTAGAAGAATTGTTTTGAAGAGACAGGTTGGTTACGTTGAAAATGTCCCATGTTCTAGATTTGTGTCACCCAGCTGGTGGGTGGCAGAGTTCAGATGCATTTCAGAACCAGATTTTTAATTTGCTTTGATCAGGCCTGTGACTGGATATGTAGGACAGGAAAAGTGTCTTTGTGTCAGATGGGAAGTGGCCACTGAGCAAGGGGAAACGGGATCTATTAATACACATGACACTATTCTTCCTTATATTAAACAAATGTGTGTGTGTATATATATACACATACATATTTATTCATTTCAGAGAGGAAGGAAGAGGGAGGGAGGGTTTGAAACATCCTATATAATACAAGCCTAATATGCTAAGTGTCTGGTCGTCCGTTCAACCAATCAAAGCATAATATGCTAATGATATGCTAAGGTTGCTCAACTGCTCGCTATGATGTGCACTGACCACCAGGGGGCAGACACTCTGACCGGTAGGTTAGCTTGCTGCTGGGGTCCAGCAGATCAGGACTGAGCAAGACAGGCCGGACACACCCTGGAGCCCTCCCTCAGTCTCTCCCTGGCTGGCCGCCAACCTCCGTCCCTCCCTGGCCCTGATCGTGCATCATTGGGGTCCCTTGGCCTGGCCTGCGCCCTCTCGCAATCCGGGACCACTTGGGGGATGTTGGAGAGCCTGTTTTGGCCTGATCCTGCAGGCCAGGCCGAGGGACCCCACTGGTGCATGAATCACTGGTGCACAAATTCGTACACAAGTCCTCTAGTCAATGATGAGAGAGAATAATCAATCAGCTACCTGATCAGCCGCCTCCTGCATGCCCCCATACTGGGGATCGAGCTTGCAACCTGGGCATGTGCCCTCACAGGGAACTGAACCGTGACCTGCTGGTTCATAGGTCGATAATCGAACACTGAGCCACACCGGCTGGGCTGTTTTTCCTTCTAAATCCTGGTGGTTAAGCACATCCCTAGGACCTGGCTTTGAATCCAGTAGGAATAAGTCCTGTGACCTGGCCAAGCCTCTACATGTCTCTGGGCCTCAGTTTTCTTGTCTGTAAAATGGGGATAATAATAGTACCTACCTCCGAGGCTTGTCTGAAATGAAATTACCCATGCCAAATATTTTGCATTGCACCTGGCTCATTCTGATTTCTCAGTAGAAAGTAATGATTATTGTGTTTTTGTCCTTGTGATCACTGATAAATATAAGTGCCCTGGCCTTGCCACCCGGCTCCTTCCCCACTCCCTGAAGTGAGCAGGCAGAAGACTGGGACATGCATGTAGCTTGAACTTGAGCCCTGCGGGAGGAGAGATGTCACCTGGAGCCTGGTGTCACGGGATTCTCCGCAGGGCACAGGACGCAGGGACACTGGGCTGCACAAGTCCAGGTGCCCTGCTCACTGTGGACCAAGGGAATGCTGTCTGAGGAGGTTGCTGCTCCTCTGTGGCACCTAGAGCCCCTCCGGGGGCCGTTCTCCTGTCTCCCTGGTAAATGGTGGGGTCGTTCAATCTGTTCACGATGCAGCGAAGGCGGGCCCGGTGCCAGGGCATGATGAGGACGGGTGTAAGGCGTGGGCTCTGAGCCTCTGTGGCCATTCCTCTCCTCCTTGCCAGTGCAGCCGCGGAGGTGCGCCCAGAGGGATGAGTGACCTGGTCAGGAGATCAGGGTCCTGAGAGGTAAGTGCCTGGGGGCGGGCAGTTCTAGAGGGAGCAGCTGGTACAAAGGCCCTGGGGTCAGGTGTGAAGGACAGCCTGTGTGTCTGAGTGTCCCGCTCCTGGAGAGTCTGGCAGGGCCCTGCCCTCCCCCTGCACAGCCTTGGAGGCCGGGCCAGCAAGTTCATCTTTAACCTGAGAGCAAGCGAAGGGTTTTAGGGCTGTGTTGGGGTTTGGGCGTGCGGACCTGTGAGACATGGTCAGATTAGCCTTTTGAAATTCATTCTGGCCTCGTGTGAGGAAGACACTGCCCGGGGGAGGGCCGAGCTGATGGTCAGTCCCCTCCCTCGTGTCCAGTGAGAGTAGAGTCCTCGGAGTTCAGAGCCCCCGGGTGGCTTCGCCGCCTCCCCTGCTGCTCCCGCCTCTTCCTGAGGGTCCTGCTGGGCCTGTGCTGACTCAGCCTCGAAACCTCACCCCTTCCGGCTCATTTCCGAAAACCTACCCTGCTTGTGAGCGGAGCCTTTACGGAAGGTCTCAGGGTGACACTCGGCCACAGAAGACACTTCCACGTGGTGTCTTAGGTCTGTCCTTCCAAACCCTCTCAGGGGCCACTGTTCCCTCCCCGCCCTGTATCTGGCCACCTGCAGGGGGTGGCGGCTCACCTGCCCCTGACTCCTCTCTCTGTTGTCTCTGTGTTGTTTTTTTAAAATGTATTTTTATTGATTTCAGAGAGGAAGCGAGAGAGAGAGAAAGACTGAAACATCAATGATGAGAGAGAATCAATGATCGGCTGCTTCCTGCATGCCCCCCACTGGGGATTGAGCCCCCAACCCGGGCACGTGCCCTGACTGGTAATCGAACGGTGACCTCCTGGTTCTCAGGTCGCTGCTCAGCCCCTGAGCCACCCGGCTGGCTGTCTCTGTGTCTCTGAGCTGTCCCCACCTCTTCCAGGGGCCACTGGAACCTCGGGCCACCTTCCTCTTCCCTGCAGAGGTAAGTTCTCTTTGCAAACCCCACCGCGACATCGTAACATCCTTCATTTCCTCCCACCACTGCCCTGAGCCACGCCCAGCCTACCATCTCTCCCCTTTGGGGCCCCTCAGGCAATGTTGCTAACAATTCTCCTCACTGGCCCAGTCCAGCCTCAAAGTTCAGTCTCACAGCTGATTTGACTCCCACCACCTCCCCTCCCCTCCCACTTCAGGGTTTTGCTGGAGGGACTCGGAGGGGGTGGGGGTGGCTGCTCTTTCGCTGCCCTCCCTCTGGCCTGGCTGTGGGGGTGGTGGGGGCAGGAAGGCAGAAAAGACCTTGTCCCCTGTCAGCTGGTGCCCCGTAGTCCTGTCTGTGTGACGAACCTTGGTGTCCTCTGAGTGGCAGGTGTCTGTGTGGGCTCTGGACAGCGGTGATGGAGCAAGGATGCTGATTGGCATGTGTCCTCCGCGGCAGGATGGGGATGGACCAGTGGTGAATGGATGGGAGGAAAGGGACAAGGAGCGATGGAGGAGGGGCCAGAAGGCACGGGCTGTTCTCAACCTCCGGCCTCCAACCACCCGAGAAGGGACCCTGTCCGTCCCTGCCAGCCTCCTGCCTACGGGTGGCCAGGAAGCTTCTGCAGACTAAACGGTGCCTTCTAGCCCACAGACCTGGGGCCACACACCCATTTGCCTGTGCACACGTGTACACACACACACACACACACACACACATACACACACAGTGTGTGACTTTTCTGGTCCCAGGCAGCCTCAAACATAGCCCCCGCCCCCAGGATGGGGATGGACCAGTGGTGAATGGATGGGAGGAAAGGGACAAGGAGCGATGGAGGAGGGGCCAGAAGGCACGGGCTGTTCTCAACCTCCGGCCTCCAACCACCCCGAGAAGGGACCCTGCCCGTCCCTGCCAGCCTCCTGCCTATGGGTGGCCAGGAAGCTTCTGCAGACTAAACAGTGCCTTCTAGCCCACAGACCTGGGGCCACACACCCATTTGCCTGTGCACATGTGTACACACACACACACACACATATACACACACACAGTGTGACTTTTCTGGTCCCAGGCAGCCTCAAACATAGCCCCCGCCCCAGAGTAAAATGAATCTCATCCTTGCCCAGCAGGTGTGGCTCAGTGGTTGAGCGTCAACCTATGAACCAGGTGGTCACGGTTTGATTCCCAGTCAGGGCACATGCCCGGGTTGTGGGCTTGATCCCCAGTGGGGGGGCGTGCAAGAGGCAACCAATCAATGATTCTTTCATCATTAATGTTTCTATTTCTCTCTTCCTCTCTAAAATCAATAATAATAAATATATAGACATATTTTAAATTTGTATTGATTTTAGAGAAACAGAGGGGGAGAGAAAAAGAGAGAGAGAGAGAGAGACATGGATTTGTTGTTCCACTTATTTATTCATTCATTGGTTGATTATTGTATGTGCCCTGACCAGGGATGGAACCCACAACCTTGGTGTATCAGGACGGTGCTCTAAACAAGTGAGCTACCCGGCCAGGGCAATAAAAATATATTTAAAAAATGCATCTCATCCCAACCTCCGTATGCACCCTTTCTTCCCAAAAAAGAGGACTCAGCGGGGCGTGTCCACTTCCCAGCTGTGTGACCTTGGACTGGTAGCCAACCTTTCTGAGCCTCACTTCTCTCCATAAAATGGAGATTCCCTTTCATTCCATCTCAGGAGCAGCAGCGCAGCGTGCCACCCCCAAGTGCATCTGCGGGGGGCGGGGGTGGGGGGGAGCACGGACTGCCCCCTTCCCTCCTTCTGGGGGGTGGGGCACCTGCTTCCCGTTTCTGGGGGCTGGGGTGGAGCGGGTGCAGGATGTTCCCAACTGGGGTTTCACTTCCTTCCTGAGCCTGCCAAGCTCCCCAGCGGCACCCAGTCCCCCCTCCCTGTGAGGAGGCTCCCAAGGCCTGGTGACTGCCACCCCCACCCACTGTCCGACGATGACCTGTGTGGCAGGTGTCCCCACGCCTGTGGGTGCGGGAGTGGGCGGACCCAGGCCTCATGTCCCCTATCTGCTATGAGGGTTTCTTGCCTCTCATTTCTTTCTTCTCTGGAGGGAGGATTGTGGAATTCTGAGGTTGAGTGGGCAGAATGGCCGTGTGGGAAGAGGCCTAAGGATTACTTAATTCACTCCCCTCGGCAATGGATGGGGAAACTGAGGCCCAGAGAGAGGAAGGGGCTCGCTTCAGATCAAGCAGCGAGTCAGTGGCTGTGTGGGCCAGACGCTGGGTCCCTCACAACGGGGGACCCCCCACTGCCCTCCCTGAGCTCTTGAGGTGGGGCTGCCTCTTCCCGGGCCTGGCCCGCCAGAACTGGAGCCTCCCAGGCCCCTGCCCTGGGTGGTAGGCAGCCCCTCCCTGCCTTGGGCCTGTCTCCCTGTCTGCCATACCACGGTGGCCCTGCCAAGGTGACTCTGACCCACTGGGGCTTGGGGCCCTGGTTGCTGGGGCTCCTCTCTGTCGGCCACACCTGGAAGGGCAGCCCTAGCAGGGAGTCAGCCCGGTGGTGGGGGAGAGGGTGCAGGCTGAGGGCAGGGAGAGCCACAGAGTCCCGAGTCAGAGGCACGGGGAGAAGTCGGCCTGGGGGCTGCTGCTCAGCGTGGCCCTGCTCTGGGGAGGGCAGGTGTGAACCCTGCCAGCTCACTACCTTGGATCTGCTCTGAAACACAGCGGGTGGGACCGGGAGGCCAGCCCCTGCCCAGGCCCCGTACCTGTGGCCTTTCCTCCACTCTCCCCCCATCTGGTCTGCCCTTGGCCCCATGGCTGGTCCTTCTTGGCTGTGAAGACCAGGTTGGCCCAAAGATGGACCTGCAAGCCGCCCTCAGGAGAGGAGGTGGGGAGCGAGGGGGCTCAGGGTGGTGCTGCCCTGGGGCTGTGTGCAGAGCAGAGCAGTGAGCCTGGGAGAATGCCCAGGGAGTGCAGGTCT
>NW_005371579.1:243686-259523 GCF_000412655.1 Myotis brandtii
CCCCCGCAACCCCCACACCCCCCAATCTGTTGAAGTCCTAGCGCTCAGGACCTCAGAACCCGACTATATGCAGACAGGGCTTTTGAAAAGGTGATTAAGGCTAAAGGAGGTTACTAAGGTGAGCTGGGTCCTAATCCCACTGGTGGGTGTCCTTATAAGAGGAGATTATAAGAACACAGACACGCGGAGAAGAAACCACCCTGCCGGGCGGGCACTGTGACCTCTAGCCCAGAAAGTACATTCCTGCTGTTTAAGCCCGTCTGTGGCGCCCCCTTGTGGCCACACGAGGTAACTGATGCACTGAGCAAGGGCTTCTGATACAGAGGGTGGGAGGGGTAGTTTGCAGGGGTAAAGACTGGAAATGCACACGTTTGGGTGGTTTGTGGGACAATGGGACTCAGACATCACTTCAGGGCTTACTCTGATCACCCGTGAAACGAAACCTCCTCTTCCTTCCTCTTCCACTCCTGTCCTGAGCCATCTGTCCAAAGCCTTTAGGCGGGACCAGGTGCTGCTGGGGTGGGAGTAGGAGGCTGCACTGGGTGAGGAGGGTCTGGGCAGGGGCTCTGGGGTGCACCCGGGCGAGTGGGGACCCATGCGAGGTGAGGAGGGCGTAGGCAGGCTGGGCGGTGGCAGGGGAGACTGGCTACTGGCAGGATTGAGGTCAGCCGGGATAACGGGACCGGGTTCTCCCTGTTGGAGAAGGAAGTCATACATGGAAGGGCAGTGCTGGAGGAATTGTGGTGTTGCACTGACGGAGTTATTGGCATGAACTCTGCTTTTCTACCAATGTAGGTAGAACGGAAAATACACACCCGAATGCTGTGTACACGGAGAAGGCCTGTGTGTGTGTGTGTGTGTGTGTGTGCGTGTGTGTGTGTGGGACACCCCCGTGGGTCAGGTGTAAAAGGGCTGGGGATCCCATCGAGTCTCCCCGTAGAGCAAGCCTGTCAAACTTGTGGCCCGCGGGCGCATGCGGCACACAAGAATGTTTGTGGCCCAGCCAACATAACAGTATGTAAGAAACGTTTTAATGAAAATTTCGTAACTTAATTTTTACAATATCCTGTTATACATAATTATTAATGAACTGCAATGTTCGCTAATGACTGGTTACTATGATCGTGTTGCATTCATTTCCCTTACGCCCTTACGCGCAGGCACACATTTCTCTCCACTAATACTAGCAGCGAATATTTTAGCAGCCGATGGCCACGTCATTAGTCTTGTACTAACTTGTTTGGTGTGTACAACAGGAAATAATTTCGTTTTTGGAGAACAAGAAAAATAGGTTTATTTGCATTATGCTTATTAATTTGTGCAGTTATTCAGTGTCTGGTAAGTTAATGTCCAAGAAAAAATATTTTTTATAAAAATGTTCTATTATTTTATGTTAATGATGACTCATTTACTTCAGCCCTTTGTATTCAGCATGTCTCTATGGAAATAAAGCTATGTTTCTACGAAAATGGAAGCTTTTGGTTTTTTGCAGCCCACATAAACGTACACCTTATTTGGCCCGAGTTAGCCTTTGAGTTTGACATGCTTACTGTAGATCCTTCCCGCTCGAGCTCCCAGCCCCACCAGGGAAGTGTGTGGGGGTGTGGAAGCAGAGGGCAGTTTGTGTGGGGCTTGGGTTTTGGGACAAAGACTCCTGTGTGGTGGCACCGAGGGCAGAGAGGGGCAGTGCAGGAGCTGGTTGGCAGACACCCTCCCTCCCCATAGCTGCAGGACCTGCTATGTGTAGCTCTGCTGCCATCTTGTGGTCACTTGGAGCACTCACCTGAGCTCCTGCCACCTCAGAAGCCTGGTCCAGGACACCTGGGGGATCCTCCTCGCTCCTGGGGCCCCCCTTAGGGGCAGCAGCCCAGGCCCAAGGCTGTCGTGGGAGTGGAGGCTGTCCTGGAGGCAGCGAGCACCCTGGAGAGCTGGAGTCCCCCAGACCACCCGGAGCCAGGGGCAGTGCTCTGGCGGGTGCCTGGCTGGAGGGTACCGTCGTGAGGACGCGTGGAGCATCTTCCCACAGGCGCTGTCCTTGTCCTTCCAGCTGATCCTCACTGCCACCCCGTGAGGGGTGACTGCTGAGCACATTTTACGATGAGCAGCGGCCACGCCAGGCTTTGTGTGACAACTGGAGAGGTTGGATGCTGACATCAGGGGCAGTGCCCAGGCCGTGTGGGTCCTGGGGGCTCAGGGAGCCAGGAGGGCACGGAGCCTCTGCCAAGGGCTTCCAGGCAGCTCTGGCGAGCACCTCCTCGCAGGCCCCAGGGGCTGCCTCCAAGGCGCCCCTTCTCCTGCCCTCCTGCCAGCTGGCCTCCCCTCAAACCCCCCTGGACATGCGCTGCCTCTGAGGCAGCTGGGCCCAGTAGGAGCTGCTGGTGCCTCATTAATCCTGTCCTGTGGGCACATGGCCAAGGCCCCCGCCAGCAGCTGGCCCACTTTTGTGGGGGCCAGAGACTTCCTGTGGCTGAGTGATTGGTCCAAATGGCCTGCGTCAGGAAACGCAGCCTGGCCAGCACGATGGCTCCTGCAGGCTCCTCAGCTGCCTTCAGCCCAGCAGCCTCTCTCTGGAGGGGCCTTAGGGAGGGGATGCCCCTTCCAGGGGAAGTGGGTGGTCTCCCTGGTCCCCTTCCTGTGGGGCTCTGCGCTGGGCCCTCCCTGCGTCTCCAGCCTTGGCCCCTCCCATCACTCTGCCTCAGTTTCCCCTCCCTTCATTTCAGAGCAGGTGGCACTTACTGAATTTACGTCTGTCGTTTTGTCCCCTTCCCTCCCATGTGGCCCAACAGGGCTGGCAGGTGGCCATTCACCTGTACCCTCAGCACCGAGGCCCACGCCCCGTGTGCAGCTGGCACTCGGCAGATAGCATCCGCAGGAGAGAACAAACCACTCGGAACTTCAGCATGAACAGGGCCACCAGCCCCGAAGTCACGGCTGGTTCCCTGGGGCTCCCAGCAGACGGCGTGTAAAGGACCGGGTCCCACTCTCCCATTACTGAGTATGTGACTAGCCAGTCCTTGCTCCCCCAAGCCCCAGTTTCCCCACTGGCAAGCGGTAGTCAACTGTTCTCCCCAGGGCTGTTGGGAGGTGAACAGGCCTGGCCGGGCACTGCACACAGCAGCTCAGCTGGGCGTGGTGGGGAGGGAGGGGGATGTGGAGAGCTGGGGCTGCAGGGGCAGGGGAGGGAGCTCACGGAGCCCATCCCTCTGTCCTGTGAGACGGCCCGGTCTCCAGGGCTCCCAGGCCAGGCTGTGGGAAGGTCTGTGGGAGTCGGAGCTGACCAGGACTGCTGACCGCACCGCATGTGGGCGAGTGTGTGCATGCCCCGCAGTCACTGCCCCCAGGCGGCAACCATGCAGGCACAGTGGCAAAGGTGCATGTTACGCAAGCGAGGGTCACGGAGCCCAGGTGCGCCGGGGCCTTGCTCCACCACGTGGACTGAGCACAGAATCCAGCTGCGGCTTCAGACACTGGGCCAGTGTGGTGTGGTGGCAGCCAGGCAGCCAGCCAGCCAGCGGCGGCCCAGGAAGGGCCTCACCAGGGCCTTGCTCCACCACGTGGACTGAGCACAGATTCCAGCTGCGGCTTCAGACACTGTGGGCGTGTGGTGTGGTGGCAGCCAGCCAGCCAGCGGCGGCCCAGGAAGGGCCTCTGGGTGTGACCTGCTGTCACGCCGGCTGGAGAGGCAGCCGGGCCGGCAAGATACAGCCGGTGGACACTCAGATCAAGGCCAGAGTCCCCAGCACCTGCCACCTCTGCATGATATAAGCAGGTAAGATGGGTGCTGGTGTCCACGTGGGGGCACGAGGCGCAGAAGGGGCCCAGTCACAGCATGGCTCGTGACGGAGTCGAGCCTCAGCGTCTGTGACGAGTGGTAACTGCTCTGCCCAGGGCTGCTGTGACAGCCCATGAGCCTGCGTATAGCCTAGTCCAGTGCCCGACAGGATGGCGATCTCCTCCTGCAGGAGCCCCCCTGCCCCTCCCTACACTGTGCTCCTGCCTGTAACTGCCCCCCCTCCCCCCGCAGGGGCAGGAGCAGCGTGAAGGTGCCCTGAGCATGTAGGAACGTCACTCAGAGGGACAGCAATGGGTCTCCCAGCAGGGCAAAGCGTGCTGAGCCTGTGAGGCGCGAGGGGCTGCTGGCTGCCAGTCCTGCTGCTCCGCCTGACCATCTGAGATGCCCTCCCTGGATGGCCCCCAGCTCCCAGCGCCAAAGTTGTCCCCCTCCCTGGAGAGACCAAGAAGTCACTTCCCACTTGGCGCCTGAACGCTGTCGCAGGTGGTTTTCTACCTTTAATTGGGGACATAAAGGTACCTCTCCCAGTACAAGAGGATCAACCAACAGGTGGGGGACCCACGCCCGGCGGGCAGGAAGAGGAAGAGGAAGGGGAAAGGCAGTAGAGGAGATGGTGGGGCTGCACGCCCTGAACCCTTCCCTGCAGCCAGGGCCGGGCGCTCTGCCCCACGAAGTGCAGCTTCGTACCTGGACGGCGAGCAGCTGGGCCACATACCCCGCCCTCAACAGCGGGCCAGAGCCTTGGGCTCCACGCGGCAGGGCCGGGGAAGGGACCAGAGGTTGCAACAGAAGCTTCTGTTTCCAGCTTCCGGCCAGGCCTCGGCTGGCAGTGTGGGCTCTGGAGGGCTCCTCTGGGATGGGTCACCCAGGGCAGGAGGGTCACCGGGGCAACCAAGCAGCCAGCCTGCCTGTCCAGGCTTCCAGGTCTCAGCAAAGTCAGAGTGGCCGGCTGGGGTGGGGGCGGCAGGAGTGGCCAGGATCCCAACAAGGAACTGACCTGCTCGCCCAGTTCACCTGCTGCCTTCCCACTCCCCAAACCTGGCCCAGCCTCGAGGAGAGAAGGGGTAACACGCCACCCCAAGCAGCCTTGACACCGAGGGAGGGAGAGGCCCAGCCAGGGGTGGGAGCAGCGGCCGGGCGCAGGGTGCCAGCCTGCTCATAAGGCAAACAGCATGTCTTCGTCCTTCTCCTGGGTCTGCTTTCGAGGGGCGGCGCCGGGGCGGGGCCCGGGGGGGCCCTCAGCTGAGGGGCTGGAGAGGCTGGGCAACCGATCGGCCACTTTGGCCCGGGACTCCTCCGTGTCGTTCCCCTGAGAAAGCGGGAGCAGAGGTTAGCTGGGCGGGTGGGGGCCGCGGAGCTGGGCGGGGCCCATGCAGTCTCTCAGCTGCTATCAGCCTCCTGATCTGTGAAATGGGCTGAGTGGCCCCATCTCCCTGCGTGTGGCAGGTGCAGAGCCTAGCGCTGTCATGGCTCCTTGACTGCCCTCAGCCGGCACCCACGGGGACCTCACCGGGCAGCATGCTGGGGGAGGGTGCAGTGCCAGGCCCTCCTCTAAAGGTGGGACACGGTCCGCTGCTGAGGGTCCCACAGCAATGCTTTATTGCTAGAAAGTAATACAGATGTCCCCCTTTTCTCCCATTGACCCCTTCTAGCCCCCCCCTCCCCCCCCCCCCCGCCGTCATCCCTAGGACCAGCCTCTTCCTCATGAGAAACCTGGGAGCCCCGTCAGGTGGGTGAGGAGCGGGCCTGAGCCTTTGCTTGTGGGCTGGGCGGCCCTGACTCACCACGTCAGTGGACAGCCACTGCTCGATGTCCTCCATGAGGCAGGCCTGGGTGACGGGGATCTGGAAGGGAGGAGGACGGTGAGGCCGGGCGGGCTGGGCAGCTGGGGGCAGTCACCCTCCCTGAGCCTCCTCACTTAGAAATGGCGTGTCAGACCTGCCTGCTCCTTTATGGGAGCCAAGATCCTGGCATCTCCCCCAAGATGGCTCCTGCCCAGCTGCCTGGGACCCACAATTCTGCCCACGGTGCCAGGCGGTGGGCAAGGGGATGCCGGGCAGTGGGCTAAGCAGAGGCCAGGCCAGGAGGAGAAATGCACCTCCAGCTCCCACCCCGAGGGTGAGGCTGCCAGCTTATCTCCCTGCATGCGTTCACAGACCGAGTTCCTGGTGGAGGGGCCCATGTGGAGGGAGGTGCTGAGATGACCTGAAAAGGCCAGGCTGGGGGCTCAGGGGGGCTGGGGCTGCGCACGGGGACTTTTCACTCCGGGCCACAAAGCTCTGTGTGGACAGGGGCTGCTGGGCGGGTCTCCTTCTTGGAGGCTACCTCACTGGCTCATCCTCAGAGTAACACAGCGCCCAGCGCCCAGCGCTGTGAGGACGGAGTGAGCCGGTGGTGGGAGGAGCCTAGCCCCGTGCCCGGCACAGAGTGGATGCTCAAGATGCCAGCCACCAGTTAGCTCCTGGGGAGGAGGGAGAGCCTCTCTCCAACCAGGCCAGTTCCACCCCAGCTCTTCCCCAGCCTGAGGCCCGTGGGGAGCAGGAAGCCCCGAGCAGAGGCAGGAGGGCCTTCCCAGCAGCACCAGCAGCACCAGCAGCAGCAGCAGGGCCCTTTCCCACGAGCTCTCAGCTGCCGGAGGGGATGCCTGGGCGGCCAGAAGTGGGCCCCCAGAGGCTGAGAAAGCAGGAGTGGGGGGTGCAGGGCCACTGAGGGCTGGGCTGGGCTGGGCCGGCAGGCCCCTCTCTCCTCTGGGTCTGAGGCTCCTGCTCCCTCTGGCAGCAGCACCGGGGGAGCCCCGAGGGACAGCCCCAGCTCTCGGGGGGGGCCTCACCATGCCTTGTCTCACCATCCAGTCCCCGAGGCTCTTCTCACTGCCGCCTCCCATCTGGTGAGAAAGGGTCACGCTGAGGGAGGCGGGAGGACAGGGCAGGGCCAGGCGGCTGGCGGCCTGGTCCAACTGGACACGCCCTCGCGATGGCAGAGCAGGCAGCCACCAGCCGCTGGCTCTCAGATTCTGACGGGCGCCTCGGGCTTAGAAACACTGGTTACGGCCCCTCAGGTTGACTGGTGGCAACAGGAGGCTCCTTGGGCCGAGCAGACTGGTGGGCGAGGGGGACAGGAGTCCTGCCTCCCACCCTGGACAGACCCCACAGGGGCCTGGCACACACGCCCACACCTCACAGGACGGTGAGCCGGGGCCAGCCTGGCTGCCTCAGAGCGGACATTGACTCCATGCCGGGCGTGGCTGCCTGGGACCCATTCTGACGGCCCATGGAGAGCCTCACCACAGCCAGACGGAGCACCTGGAGGAAAGCCCGGCCCTCGCCTGGTAAAGGGACTCAAACCTCTGGTCACCAGGGATGCTCGAGCCTCACTGGTCAGTTTCGGGTCTCCTCCCGGAGTAACTGCCAGGCGGTGAGGAGGGAGCCCGGCTCCAGCTCTTGGCGGCCCGAGCTGCCGTGTGCCCCGGCAGACCTGTCCCTGGGCTGCAGCTCCCGGGTTTGCAACAGGAAGGAGTGGCTGGGATTGTGCCGCTGGGCAGTGGTGTCAGGCCCTGCCCGCGAGGCCAGGTGGCCCGAGAGGAGGTGCTTTTGGCTGACTTCCAGCGGGTCTGGATTCATCCAGGTTCTTGGAGCCAGAACGCCGGCCCTCGGACAGGAAGGCTGAGCTCCAAGGCCCCTGGGCTCTCGGTACCAGCACTGGCTTTGGAGCCAGACGGACCAGAAGGGTGGACCCTGGGCAGCAGCACCACAGAGATGAAATCCCTCTCCGTGCGCCAGGGCCACGCGAAGGTGTTACAGTGTCTCACCCAGCCTCTCTCTGGGACTGTTTCCGCTTTGTTGAAAGGGAGACGCCCCTTAAGGGTCTGTGCTGACCTGAGGGGGGATGTAGAGAGCATAGCGCAGGGCCTGGCCCAGAGCGCAGGCTGGACAAACCACCGCTTACAAAGAAAATGATGGAGGCTCTTACAAAGAAAAATGGGGTGGGGTTGGGGGGGGCGCGGAACGCACATAGGAAGCCGGGTCGCCCCCTGGCCCTGCCTCCAGTGCTCCAGGTCTTGCCTGTTCTGACCTGGGAAGGACGCCTGAGATGCTGGGGGTCTTGGGTCAGCCAGGCTCCCCGTCCACCACATCCCCGTGGGCTGAGCACTTCCACAGCCTCCTCCCTGCTCTCCCCTTCCACGCGGGTCCTTCTATACCGGGAGCCGGAGGAATGGCCCCTCTGCTCACACCCGCCCACCGCTTCCTCCTCACACAGAACGAAGCCCACCCTCCTCCCAGCTGCCTGGAGACCTGCAGTCCCTGCTGCCGCTCAGGCTGCCTCCCTCCAGCCAGTCCCACTGGCCCGGCCTCAAGCCCCAACCCTCTCCTCTGCCAGCCACGCCTCTGCTCCTGCCTCTCCACCCCGGCCCTGCCATCTCCAACCACTTCCTGAGGAGCAACTCTGTCCACCTCCTGGGACAGAAGTCTCACTGTCCAGACGGTGCCCAGACACACATCACAGGAATGGGCAGTGTGCTTGGAGCTCTGGCCAAGGGGAGGGGTTGCCCACAGAGCTGCTCGGTGCTGGCCCCTGGCGGCCACTCAATGCACAGCCAGCAGGTAAAGGGAACTACAAGATGTCCAGGATGGCTCCGGGGGTGGTAGGGTGGGAAGGCAGGCAGGGAGCTGGGAGGAAATGCAAGGCGGATGGCGGGAGGGGCGGGGCTGCCGCTGCGGCTCCTGTTCTCTGTTCTGTCCCCCTCTCTCCACACTCCTGGGAGCAGGTCTCTAGAGAGGCCCCGAGGCAGAGGACTGACTGAGCTCAGTCTGGGCCAAGCACCTTCAGTACACGCTCACGCATCCTATTACCAGCCCTGTGGGCACAACTGTGAGCTCCGGTACAGAGGAAGCCACGGAGGCCAGGAAGGTGGTCACCTGCCTGAGGACACAGCTGGGGGGGCCGATGCGGGGGTGGGGCGGGGAGCCAGGTCTGAGTCTCTGCTCTAACTCTTCTCCCGTGTGAACTGGGGACTAAGTTTCCTCAGCTGTGATATGGGAACACTCACATTAGCTACAAAGGGCCAACGGAAAAACCAAATGGGGAAGGGAGGGGCACGCCAAGCCAGGCCTGGCACATGGGGCCCCGGACAAGCACTCCCTGCCTTCCTCAGGCCTCTGCTCACCGCTCCGGTGCTCTGCTGCCGGGCGTCCAGGGCTCCAGCCAGGCCGTCCGTAGCTTGGGGGTCTTCGTATTTCACCCTGAAACACAGAGGCCCCCATGCCATTAGTGCTGCCCTTACTGTAGGGTGTGCCCGCGGATGTGATGATGGAGGGGGATGGGCGGGGATGAGCTGGAGGAGGGAGGGGGTGCTGCTGGCCCAGACAGAACCAGATCGCCAAGAGCCAACATCAGATTTGGCCCAACTCCAGGGAGGAGAACTAGGGCCAGTGACCCCATGCTCACGGAGAGCTCCTATACAGACACTCTGTTTGAGTAGCTCCCATCTGATAATTTACAAACCGTGGTTCTGAGCAAGGCTGCGTTTGAATGGGGAGTAAGCTCACGGGTGGGCGGCTGGGTGAGGCGCCCTCTGGTGCTGGCTCACTGCACGACACCCCCAGCCCTCCGGTCTGGCAGCAGGTGGAGGGTGATTCTAACCATCCTCTGGGGGTGCCAGCCAGCTGGGCACTGGTGGGGGGAGGGGGGAGGGACGCGGCGCCGCCACAGCTCCCAGGCAGAGGGCAGGGAGGGGGTGTCTGGTGGGTTTGAGGTGAAGTCTCAGGGGAGCAAGAGAATAAACCAGGAGTGGGAGGAGGACCTGGGCTAACGAGGGGGCTTGGTGCCTCCCCTGACTGCTGCAGAGAGATGGGCGTCTGGGGGAGGCAGCCCTGACATGTGGGGAGAACCTTTATGCTCGCTCTGAACCACAGCAGAGAGGAGGTGAGACCTCAGCCCCGGTCCATCCAGCACTGAGGTGAAGAAGTGAGTCCGAGAATCCCAGGTGCAAAGGGACACCCTGCACAGGGAGGGGCGGGGGAGCACCCACCCTCTGCTGAGGCCGGGCTGCACCAGCTCCAGGCTTTGGAAACTGGAGTTGTTACATTGAATGCCTGCCATGCCCATTCACCCTCCCGGTACTTAAAGGGGCCTCTTGAATAAGCCCCCCAAATTCCCATGCAGCCACTTGGGAGAGCACCGGGGTCAACTCCCCCCATAAGATGTGCAGTCAGCCAGGGAGCCGGCCATGAGCGAGCGCATGCCCAGCTGCATGGCTTGCGTTCCCGGCCAGTGGGCTGGAGCCCGGCTATCTGCAGGGTCTCGCTGGAGCCAACCTGAGGCGGATGGTGGACAGTGTGCTCTCATCCTTCCAGAGCGCAGCTGGGTGCCCCTGGCTAAATCTGGGCAGTGAGTGCAACGAGGAGGAAGCGATGCCAAAGATTGCGCAAAGCCCTGGCCCAGGGAGGCCGGCTCCCTCAGGCACGGAGCCGTCACGCTGCTGTCCCTGTGCCCGAGCACACAGGTGCTGGTGGATATGGCAGAACAGGGCACGTCTGGCCCTGGAACAAAAGAACTGCATGTTCTCTCCTAATTACTAACCGCCCCCCCCCCCATCTCTCTCCCTCTCACACACACACCTGCACAGCCCTGAAGGCTGAGGCTCCGCCATCGCTAGGAGCCGTGCCTGCAGCAGTGGAGGGCCTAAGCCACCCGCTGAAGCACAATGTCACAGCCCAGACAGGTCCATGCCCAACACAGGAGGGAGGGCTGCTCCTCAAATGGTGCCGGTAAGGCTGCTGGCCAGAAGCTGGACATGAGACACTTAGGGTGACACAGTAGCATGGGCAGGAAGTGGACCGTGTCCTCAGAACGATGATGTGGGAGAAGCTGAGGAAGGGCCTCCCACTTCCGGCAAAGCCTGGCTGAGGCGCCCCTGACCTGGCTGGCCCAGATGCCCCCTCGCTCTCCTTGGTGCCCCGAGTGGAAGGGCTGGTCAGGTGGAGAGGCCAGGACTGTGCCAGCTGTGGTCGGGGCTGGAGCAGAAACAGAGGGGCTGACAAGGAGCTGGCTTCCTGGTGAGTGGAGGCAGAGCCGGCACCAGATACCAGGTGGACAGACAGGCCTGGGAGCGTCTGAGAGTCCCAGGAGACAGGGTAAGGTGAGGAGACCAAAGGCCAGTCAGGAGACCAGGGCTAAAGAGGCAGCTGGAGCAGAAGGAAGGAGCCAGGCAGGAGAACAAAGGGCTGGGGAACTCCGAGCTGGGGCACGTTCCTGCCCCTGCAGGGCACTGGCACTTTCTGCTGGGTGGAAGCCAATCTCGGGGCCCGCAGGACCCATGACCTGAGAAGGCACATGATGCTGTGTCAGACCACCTGCCCTACCTCCTGCTCTCTCCCACCTCTGACCTTTGCACATGCTGTTCCCATGGCCTGAAATGGCCATCTTGACCCTCGCCCCCGACCCTGCTGTCCGGGCCACAGTGCCTGGTACACCCCTCCAGCACTCAGCAATGCACGGCAGGGGTCCGTATGCACATCTCTCTCCCCGAGATTGCAGGTCCTGGAGAGGATGTTCTGATGTGCTTTTCTCTCTCCTAGGGCCTCGCTCCAGTAGCAGCAAACATCAGCCAGGCTGGCAAGCCGGGCCAGGTGCCAAGGGCTCTCTGGTGTGGCCAGTGTGCCACCTGCCGGGGCCTCCTGGGCGGGCCACCTCCTGGCTGTTAAGTCCCACCGGACTCATTAGCTTCCACCTGCACAGCAGCCTCACGTGCCCTAACTCCATGGCAACCATGAGCCGCTGGTCCCAGAGCCCTAGGCTTGGGACTATAGACTCTGCCTGAATAAGGATGTGGCTCATGGCCCATCAGCCCTCCCTTTCCCAGAGCTGGGTACGGCCAGTGGGCAGGCTGTGGGCAACCCATGGGCCCAGGCGGGCTACACCTGGACATGCCAGAGTGGAGAGGGTAGTTCTGGGTTCTTCAGAGGCCCATTGACAGTTTCCAAAGACACCAGCATGACCACTAGGGAGCTGGGGGTCCACGGGGACGGGTCCTTAATCCAGAGCTTTCCTTGACTGTCTATCTGGCCAGCCCCAGCCCAGACTTGGGGTCATGAGCAAGGGGCTGAGGACGAGCGTCGGCACACCGCTTCTGACCTGCCTACACAGAGTCCATCAGGGGAAGCTGAGGCAAGTGCTGGCCCCGTGCCCTGACTGCCAAGGGCATCTCCCTGGAAGTGGGCAGCCCTATGGAAGGACAGGCCCCCGCTCGGTGCAGAGTGGGCAGACGTGAGTGGGATGGTAGGGACTGTGGAACGACGGAAATGACTGGACAAGCCCCTGAGGACTTATCAGGAGCCTCCCTGCCCCCCCAGGGGCTTGGTGCACTGGGCACAGAGCAGGGGGAACCTGAGTCGCAGACACTGTCCTCGCACCAGACAGACCCATGCTCCCCACCGAGGAAGCCTCAGTTTCCTCATCTGATCAGATCTTACGAGATTCTGGCACGCAGCGGGTCAACATACAGGCCAGCCTTCCCCATCCAGCTCTGCCTGCGGGGCACGGAGTCTGCCGCCTGGCCATGGCTCTGTGGGCCACGTGGGACTGACTTAGGGGAAGGAACTCTGCCACCCTGAGGGGGCACACCAGGGGGCTGTGTGCTTTTCCTCCGGGTGTGCCCACCAACAAGTGGGCTCAGGGAGAGAGTCTCCTCTGATGGGGAGTGACCCAAACTGCAGGGGGCCGGCCACTCACTCTTTCCGTTGGTCGGCCAGCGAGCTGCCCCGTGTTAGGGCAAACATGTCAAACTCGTCCTCCAGGCGGCCGGAGGTCTCCAGAGACTGCAGGCCAGCCCTCACGCTGCTGGAGCCCAGGTCTGCGGGGACAGAGAGACACGTAAGACTCCGCCCGCTGCTCTCACACGCGCCGTGGCCAAGCTGCTCCCTGCTGGGCCCAGGGCTGGTTCTGGGTGGCAGCACAGAGGGGGGTGCACACAGGGCAGGATGCATAAACGGGGCAGCCACCTGCTGGCTGCGGGACCATGGGCATAGCTACCACCTCACTTGGAGTGATTTCCTGGGCTTGGCATGAAGCAGGCAGTAAGTGTAAAACCAATCACAGTGATATGTCAACCATTTGATGGCTAACATGTGCCAGGAGCCCACTCCGGCCTGGCACTGCTCTGAGCCTGGCCCGTGCCCAAGTTCATTCAGTCCTGATCACCGGCTGTGAGGACGGGCCCATTCCTGCCCATCCCAGAGGAGGAAGGAGGGCACAGGATGTTCCAGTGACTTGCCCACGCTCATCCAGGCGATTCAGGCCACAGAGACTTCAGTGTCGAGGGCAACCTCAGAACAGTGGGACTTCCGAGGCCCGGGAGGGCTCAGCCATTGTGGGCTGTGAGGGAGAGTCCCATGTCTTGTCCCAGATGCTCAGCCTTGTGGCAAGGTTCAGCCTGGGACCCCAGTGGAGTGGGGTCTGGGCTAACACCCTGCTGTTGGGGCTCCAGCTCCAACTGTAACACAGGATGGCACCTCCAGAACTGCAGGGGTACCCGCACTTACTCATTCCTGCCAGCTGGGACGAGAGGCCGCCAGTGGCTGCTGGGTCAGCGCCCATGTCGATGAGGTCAGCTGCCGCTTCGGCCTCACTGGGGGCCTGGGGGAAAGGGAGACCCACCGTCATGCCCCTGCCGGTGGCCTTGCTCCCCTCAGCCAGAAGCACTGGCCTGAGGAGCTGTCTCCCGCGCCTGCAGCTGTGGTTTCTCCCCTTGGCCTCTAGCTCTGCTGCTCCCTCTGGAGGGTGGGCAGACCCTTGGGCACCAGCAGGTGGCAGAGCTTAAAGGGACAGTGACATAAAAAGCTAGAAGGGGACTTTTCTAGGAGCCTAGACAAGAAGGCGCGTCTTGCACAGGATATGGGGTGGTGATGAGCACAGCCCTCCTTTTCTGTTAACAAGGCAGGATCTGGTGACAGCAAAGCCGTTTACCTTGGCGGTCTGGCCGGTCCGGAACCGCTCGAACCTACGAGACAGAGAGAGTGAGTCAGGGAGACAGGCTGAGAGGCGCCTCGGCACAGCCAGGCAGAGCCCTTCATGTGCCGTGGGTGCCCCCGTTCTCCTCCAGTCTGTTCCCGTGGGCTCAGCATCAGCGCAGCGGTGAGTCTCGTTTGTCTGGGCAGACCCAGTGATGCCCGGCATCCGAGGGCACTATTAACTGTGCCCCTTTCACTTGCAGAAGTGACCCAATTTGGATTATCAACAACCTGGCCACTCCGGTCACGATCAGCATCAGACAAACGAATAGGAATAGACTAGAGGAGAACATGGGATGCACGCGGCACTGGCAGAGGTGAGGACTTCTGTGGAAGTTGCTCAGAAATCTACCTGTGTACCTGTGTGTGCCAGGACCTGCGGTGGTGTGCGAAAGACACATGTCCTTGCACTGCCCCGAGCCACTGGCCACCCTCAGACAGGCCTGGCGGTGGGCGAAGCGGGCTAAGAAGACCTGGGTCTGGGGTCTGTTCGAGTGCTGGCCCTGGCCCTTGTTAACTGAGTGACCGTGGGTACGTTACATCACTTCTGAACTTGTCTCCTTCTGTTAAAAGGGGGGTGAGAGTGGAACCTGCCTCCCAGATGTGAGGATCAGGCAGACACAGTGTGAGTGGTTGTGAACAGAAAGTACCACCAGGCAAATGCCAGGCCTGCTCTTTCCCCATTGCCCGTGATCCTGGTGGGACGGCCGTCAAAGGGCCCTCCTGTCCCCCCAACCAGTGGGCACAGCAAAGCTGAGCCAGTTTCTCTCGGGGACCTGCCCCTGAACAGAATGACACGAGGTGAGGAAGCATTTGGACCCATTTACTGATGGTGACAACTTGGGGACATGGTCTAGGACAGCGGTCACCAACCAGTGGTCCGTAAGGCCTGAAAGGTTGGCAACCGCTGGTCTAGGAGGTTCTGCCCAGAGACCCCTGAGCTGCCCTAGGATCTGTCTGTCCCTCCTGCTCTGTTGGGAGGCCTTGCTGTTCACTCTCCTTTGGACTCGAAATGCTATGCATTTAATAGAGGCTATTCATCCAATCAATTCCTATTCTAAGTCAGCCGGAAACACTGTGTGTATGCAGTCAAAGAGCCCTAATTAAGTCCAGTAAGTGGTCTGAGGCCCCAGAGCCAGGCAGCGGTGGAGTGAGCAAGGACAGACCAGCCTGCCTGGCTGTGGGCCCACGCGCTCAGCCACCACCGCTGCCCTCGCCGGGGGCTGGACGCAGGGACATCGGGCAGGGCTAACTGGCGAGGAGAGGTATTGGAAGGCGGGGCATGCATGCCCACGCTGGAAGAAGACACTGAGGATACATGCCCTGGGTGGCCGGCCTGGTGTTTGAGAGGAGATGAGAGGTCAGCCGTGTGGGGAGACCAGGGCACAGGGTAGGTGGGAGGGAGGGGGAGGGTGGGCAGCTAAGGCTGGGTACCGTTCGTGGCGCAAGAACACGTTGTTGAGATTGTCATTGACAATGAGCAGCTCCTCGGTCAGCTGCTCGTTGGCGATCCGGGGGATGAGCTCCAGGACCCGCTGCTGCATGGCTCGGCACGTCCGGTTGAGCTCCTGCCGCGGAAGCAAGTAGGACAAGCATGGGCACCGGACCAGAGCGAGGCCATCTCTCCTGGAAGGGCTCTGGCACCTGGTGACCTTGGAGAGCAGAGCGGACTCCACACTGGACTGGAGCTCCACAGAGCAGCTTCAGGGGCTCCGCAAACGAGCCTCTGAATTCCACTTCTGTGTTCCACACTCACATTCACCAACAAGCTGGCTCCATGCAGACTTCTTTTCCCTGTCGCCATCTTTGCTTAGTTGAAGAACAGAGCTGCCAGGTGGCCCGGCCGAACAAACTGCAGCTTCTCTGGGTGTACTGGGATATTTTTGGTAACCAAAACATAAAAAATAAACTGGATGGCCCTAGCTGGTTTGGCTCAGTGGATAGAGCATCAGCCTGTGGACTGAAGGGTCCTGGGTTTGATTCTAGTCAAGGGCACATGTCTGGGTTACGGGCTCGATCCCCAGTAGGGGGCATGCA
>NW_005371579.1:259571-283818 GCF_000412655.1 Myotis brandtii
GCCCTAGCTGGTTTGGCTCAGTGGATAGAGCATCAGCCTGTGGACTGAAGGGTCCTGGGTTTGATTCTAGTCAAGGGCACATGTCTGGGTTACGGGCTCGCTCCCCAGTAGGGGACATGCAGGAGGCAGCCGATCGATGATTCTCTCTCATCATTGATGTTTCTCTCTCTTTCTCCCTTCCTCTCTGAAATAAAACATATATATATTTAAAAAAATAAAAAATAAACTAGATGGCCTGGCTGGTGTGGCTCAGTGGTTGAGTGTCGACTTATGAACCAGGAGGTCACGTTTTGATTCCCGGTCAGGGCGCATGCCTGGGTTGCGGGCTTGATCCCCAGTGTGGGGTGTACAGGAGGCAGTCAATAAATGACTCTCTCATCATTGATGTTTCCCTCTCTCTCTCCCTTCCTCTCTGAAATCAATAAAAACATATATTAAAAAAAATAATAAATAAGCCCTAGCTGGTTTGGCTCAGTGGATAGAGCTTTGGCCTGCGGACTGAAGGGTCCCAGATTTGATTCCAGTCAAGGGCACATGCCTGGGTTGCGGGCTCGGTTCCCAGTGGGGGGTGTGCAGGAGGCAGCCAATCAGTGATTCCCTCTCATCATTGATGTTTTTATCTCTCTCTCTCTCTCTCTGAAATCAATAAAAATATATTTAAAAAATAAATAAACCAGATTAACTCCAACTATTATCCACATTTTGAATTTTTGCCTCATTATTCTCAGACTTATTTAAAAAAAACTTTTATTTAGGAATGATGATAGATTTATGGAAAAGTTGCCAAGACAGTACAGAGTTTCTGTAACCCTTCGCTCAACTTCTCCTCAGTCTGGCGTTTGTCGGAACTACGACATGAACATTGCTACAACGCTATTAGCTAAGCTACAGGCTTTATTCAGGTTTCCCCAGTTTCTCTACTAATGCCCTTTCTTGTTCCAGGAGCCCACACTGCATTTAGTCGTCATGTCACTGATGGGCGCTTTTTAAAAAAAATAAAGTTTTTTTGCCCTAACCGGTTTGGCTCAGTGGATAGAGTGTCGGCCTGCGGACTCAAGGGTCCCAGGTTCGATTCCGGTCAAGGGCATGTACCTTGGTTGCGGGCACATCCCCAGTAGGGGGTGTGCAGGAGGCAGCTGATTGATGTTTCTAACTCTCTATCCCTCTCCCTTCCTCTCTGTAAAAAATCAATCAAAAAAAAAAAAAACACACCTGGGGTGTTTTTTAAAAAATAAAATAAATAAATAAAGTTAAAAAAATTTTTTTTTTCTCACACGAAGATATGCTTTTTATTGATTTTTAGAGAGGAAGGAAGGGGAAGAGAGAGGAAGGTAGGGGAGGGAGGGGGAGAGAGAGAGAGAGAAAGAGAGAGAGAGAGGGGGAGAGAGAGAAGCATTGTTGTGAGAGAGAAACATCAATTGGTTGCCTCCAGTACACACTCCGACTGGGGAGCAAACCCAAAACCCAAGTATGTGCCTTGACAGGAAATCGAACCCACCACCATTTCGTGTATGGGATGACGCTCCAACCACACCAGCCCTTTTCTCCTGGAGGCATCACTGAGACTAGACGCTGTCCAATACTGATTTTGGATCTTTCTGGACCCTTTTAAACCGCCCCCTCCTAGGTCAGGCCTTCTCCTGGGATTTCCTTATCTGCTTTTCGAGTGACTTTCAACATCCGGTGGGCCTCCCCTCGCTTCCTTCCACGACCAAGAGCACTTAGGGCTCTGTTTCTACTTCCTTGTCTGCTCAAGAGCAGCAGTTGGAGCCAGGGCCCTGGGTTCCAATCCCAGCTCTGCTGCTTACCAGCCATGGGACCCTGGGTGCATCACATGACCTCTCTACCTCAGTTTGCTGACCTGGAAAATGGGGATAAGAGTCCCTCCCTCACGGGAGAGGGTGAAGATTAAGTAAGTGAATGTATATCAAGCGTCCACATCAGAGCCTGGCACTTGGGAAGTGCTCGAGGTCCCTGGGGCACCTCGCCCGCCTGCTCCAGCAATCACTCACACCCACAGCCCGGGCTTGGGACACACAAAATTAACTGCACTTCAGCAGCCCTGCGCTTCCTAGCTCCCTCACGCCTCTCACAGCCTTTATGTGGTCTTCACAGTCACATGTCCTTTCAACTCTGAGACTCCGCCTTTCCTCCCGCCCCCGGAGGGAGGACCCAGGGCAGGGACACCCGGTCAGCTTAGGTTAGCCCTGCCCTCGGGAGCGTGAAGACAGACACAAAATGAGACCATCAGACCAAGCACCCCATCATCCCCCTCATGAGTTCTGTGGCTCCTGGGCCTTGGGGTCCCCCAGCTTTCTCGGTGCCTCTACGAACTGACCTTCCTGGGGAAGGTGCCTCTCCCCAAACCCAGCTCCTCCTGCTTCAGTGCCTGACCCTCACCCCTCACCAGCTGGGGATGTGACTGTGGAAAATCTCCTGACCCACAGGAGCGAAGACCCACAGCTCCCATCTGCCTCAGCCCCGACACCAGCTGCTCTCTCATGCCTGCCTGCCAAGCTTGTAATCTGAAAGGTGGAAATCTCGCCTACCAGCTTTTTCTCAATACCATTTATCCATAGCTTACTCCAGACCAGGCACAGTGGGTAAACCTTGTCTCATGCCAAACTTGTCTCATGAAGGCTACTGTTAGAGAGCAATCTTACAGATGAGGAAACGGAGGCAGAGGAGCTATTCTGAATTCCAATTTGATGGAGTCCCAAGTGTTAACATCTCCTGTGTGATGAAGGGGTTTAAAGCAAGCATGGGAACTAGTGTGGGTGGGAGGGAATGTGTGTGGTCACATGAGCAGTCACTGGGGGCGGATGCGGGCTCACCTGTAGCAGCTCCAGGTCTGCGGGCTCTGCCTGGGTGGGCACCAGCTCCGTCAGCATCTCCGACATCACCCTCACGTTCCCACTCACCATCTCCAGCTCGCTGCGCAGCTTCCCGATCTGAAACACACCATCGTCCCGGTGAGAGAGGCCCGGGGCCTGAAGCCGATGCCGCCCACAGGGACTGAGCCTGGTGCCACCAGCCTGGGTGTGGTGCCCAGAGGAGCTGGCCTCCTGCACCCTCACTCGGTGCCCCCCTCACAGAGGCTCTACCAACCGTTATCATCTCCAAACTGGGGAGCCTGGTGCAGGGAGAGGCCGAAAGGAAAGAAGCAGAGGGTGGATGCACCACAGAGCCCGGCTGGAAGCTCCAGAGCTCCTGGGCCCACGGGCAGCTAACGAGGCCCGCAGGGCATTCCCCCGGAGAGGAGAGTCAGCGGCCGCCTCCCCCTCGGGGATGGGATTCTCCCTCTCTCCTCTCCTAGGCTTTCTGTCTTGCTCCTGGTCTGTTTGTGGTTCTGTATCCCAGGCTCCTCTGAGGATGAGTCCCAGTACTGCCCCCACTAGGAGTACGAGACAGATTTAGCACTTGTTAGAGGGACAGGAGCAGGTTCTCAGTGATCCAAGGGCCGGAGGTCTTGGCTGGGGGATCATGGCAATCAGGCTGCAGTCCCTTCACCTGGGTGAGGGGGCAGAGAGTGGCCCTGTCTGATGCTGGGGGCTCTGTGGGGGCCGGGTCTCCTCGTGAGCGCGGTGCACACAGCGGGTGGCCAGAGACCAGCACCGAAGCTCCAAAATTAATCCGACTGAAGACTCCTTTGATCATGGAACACCTCGTGGGTCTCGTATTAAATGGCTTACACCTTGGGAAACGCTCATTCGTTCTAAATCAGGTGACTGAGTGGTTTTCAGAATCTGAATGTCACCATGTAAATTTATGATGCCTGTAATAGCAGCTACCTTTTACCAATCTCAGCGCATAACGTACATTGCTAATCAAACTTGACCACCATGCCCGGCCAGCGTGGCTCAGTGGTTGAGCATCGACCTATGAACCAGGAGGTCAATGGTTTGATTCCCGGTCAGGGCACATGCCTGGGCTGCAGGCTTGGTCCCCAGTGGGGGTTGAGCAGGAGGCCGCCAATCAATGGTTCTCTCTCATCATTGATGTTTCTACCTCTCCCTCTCCCTTCCTCTCTGAAATCAATAAAAATATTTTAAAAAACAAACAAACTTGACCACTGTCTTACGAGGCAATTATCATTACCCCAGACGAAGCGCAGTGTTCAGACACAGGCGGTACATTCACCACGGTTCACTGTCACCTTCCAAACCCGGAATACGTTTGCTACATCTGGCCTCTTTAAAGAGCGCTCCTGGTGTAAGTGAGTGGAAAAACCACTGCTCACAAGTCCAGAGAGTGCAGGGCACGTGGGACCCAATTACGAGCCTGAGTTACATCACTGGGCGCCGAAGACTGACTGAGTCCCAGGAGACCACGGTCTCAGGTTACACAGATGGCCGTTTGGTTTGGTGAGAACCTTCTGCACCAGACGCAGTCAGTCTTCATCCACGCAGCTGCCAGGCCTCAGGCAGACTGCTTTACAGTCATAGCCAGGTGGATACATTTTACAACCCTTGCTACAGTTTTCCTGTACCTTGAATTATCTGCCCAGTTAGGAAAACTTCTCTAGTAATATTTGCAACTCTTGGAGGTGATTTTATGATATCAAAGTACACAAGTTTCTCTTCACACAAGTTGGGGCTGAAGGGCTGTCTGGTGAGCTGGTTTACAGACCCGATGATACGGTACCAGAGACCAGCTGGCGCACTTTGGAACGTCAAGTTCCACTTTTGTTCCATCACACACCTGTGCCTTTCTCACCGGCACTTTCGGTAGCTAAGCTCTTACACTTGGCTGACATGATGGGTCTGAAGTCTGCAGAACACCTCCCAGGAGCACCCCGACAGTGCAAGGCCCTGACTCACACCCCCGCAGCTGATGACCAAGCACCCAGCGAACGCTAGCCTGGCAGTGGGCGTCCCTCGCAGGGAGAGCAGCGTCAGCCCCCCACAGACTGCTCCTGGCTGATGGGGGGTGGGGGGCACCTCGCCTCCAGCTTTAGGAGGAACACGCTGAGGGGCAGAGGCTGACTAAGCCATGTGACCCCTAGTCTGAGGAGGGTGCTCTTTCCAAGCTCTCCCAGGCCCTGGCCTGCCCCGGGGAACCTTACACTACGCCCCCTCTTCTCGGGGCTTCACGGGAAGCAGCAGGATGCAATGCAAGGGGTTTTCAGGATTATTTGTGTGGATGTTTTAAACTGCTTTTAGCCAGAACCTCTGCTCAAATGTCACGTGAGCACGTAAGCAAACCACACAAGGACAGTGAGCTGCTGTGGGCGAAGGGGCCCCTGCGGGCACTTCCTCTCCCTGGTGCTGCCCGAAGGGCTCTACCCAGAACAGAGCTGGAGGCTGGCTGACGCATAGGACAGAGCCGGCCTGCAGCCAGACAGACCGGAGCTCGAATCCCAGCTCTGCCTCTGCTGAGCCGTGTGGCTCTGGGCGAGTGAATTTCTCTGAGCCTCCTCGTCCAAACAGGAGAAATAACAGGCACCGTGGGGACCAGCAGAGGCCCCACAGTCCCTTTCATTCCGACAGGAGGTCTTCCCTGACACGTGAGGAGGCAGCCTCCACCGTGCCCCTCGGGGCTCTGACCCCGGCTCGTTTACCTGCTCAGGGGTTGGCGTTATGGGTGTGTCGCTGGGGAGTACAGCTGGGGTGGACACAGGAGCCGCATGCTGGCTGGGGTCCCCCCGATGAGAGGTGTCAGTGCCCGCAGAATTCTGTCCGGACGGTGTCTCTGAGTTGAACACGGTCTAGAGGACAAATGGCTGGATCAGTGAGGCCCGCAGGGGCCCCAGGAAGCAGCGGCAGAAAGCAGCGGGTGACGGCTCCTGCCTCCCCTCCCCACTGTCCCCGAGTCTCCTCACCCTCTGGGGTGTGTGGATGGGTGACAGCATGTCTAGGTCAGTCATTGGGAACTCCAGGCCCTTCCGCCGCAGGTCCTCGTAGACGGCGACGACACCAGTCAGATCGGGCGAGCTTCGGAACGCATCGGCCCAGGACTGAGGGGACAAAGGGACATGGCCGGTAAAGACTGTTCCTGAAGCCCTTTTAAGCTCACCTACCCCGTCCCAGAGAACAGCAATTCTGTCCCTGAGTTGCTGGTCCTTTTACAACATCACCCCGACACCCCACTCCACAGCAAGGCCCAATGCTGACAAGTCTCCCCACACTCTGAACGTCCAATCAGTAGACAGCCAGGGTGGCCCTAAACAAGAAACAGATCAAGGCGGCAACAGCAGCAGCAGCAGCAGCAGCTTCGGCACCTTTCTCCCCGCCCGCCCCACCCGCCCGTCCGCCAGCACGCACCTGGATGAGGTTGAGCACCTTGTCGTGCACGATGGTGGGGGGGTTGTTCTTGGGCAGGATGGTCCTCACCAGCACGCCCTCCACGAAGTCCTGGCTGGCCACCAGCACGTGGAAGCGGTGCCCACAGTTCTTGACACAGGTTTCCAAGACCTGGAGGCCGGGAGGTGCCATGAGCACCTGTGAGAGGAGGGCAGCATCCCGGGCCCCACCCTCCCACTCGGCTGATGTCCCAGAGTGCAGCCTGGGAGAGGATGGGGCCTCCTGAGGTGAGACCTGGCCCTCGGAGAAGCAGGGACGATGTGGGGTCCGGGCTGGCTTATTGCATGGGCAGAGGGTGGTGTGCTGGCCAGAGGCCCTTCGCTAAGTGGCCTCGGTACCCACAGAACCCTGTCCTATGCTCTTTCTGAGCTGAGTACAGTCTGGAGGGAGGTGGCTCTCCAGGTGGAAACCAAAGAGGACTTTCAATCAGGTGGACCCTGCGGCGGAGGAAAGGTGGCGAGCTTCCCTCCAAGTGTCCTGTTCCTATTCATGGCAGCAGCTGCCTTTACTTTTCAGCTCAGCGGATTCACCTGGATATAAGGCTCTGTGGCCGAGCCTGGCACAGAGCTCTCAGCCCCACTCCCCAGCAAACCTGCCCTGACAGCCAGGATGCCCACTCATGCCTGGCTCGTCCTATTGGGGGCAAGGGCTGTCCTCAGCCACTGGCATTTGTTTTATGTTTGTTTTTCAGGTGGGACGTCCAGGCGCTATCAGCACCCACCTGCGCCTGCCAGGCTTCCTGCCCCGGGGAAGTGCGGGCTCACCTGCAGGGCCTCTGGCCCGGGCTCTCCACGGCTGGTTCCGAGGGACGGGGCCTCCGTGTGGAGAGAACTTTCCCCCAATGGCCTCCTGCCACTCCGTGCCCGCCAGCAGTGTAGTCAGGACAGCACTTTGCCCAGGACCCTTCCTTCCCAGCCCTTGGAAGAGGGGCCCCCGGTGGCTAGGTGTCCTGCTGGGCCCGGGGAGCCAACCCCGGTGGACCCTGGTCCGGCATGGCCAGCCAGCCAGCCAGCCAGCCAGACGGGGCACTCACCGTGAGAGCCAGCATCACCTCGTGGAAGTTCTTATTCCCCGTGATCCTCTTCTTTATTGCTCGAAAGGCATCTTTGGGACTGGACAGAGGAAAAGAGGAGGGATGGGCTGAGGCGGGGCCGGCCTGAGATCAGGGGCTCTGGAGATGGGACGGCTCCTATGAACCGCCTCCCTGCTCCTGTCCCTGTTTGCTGTGTGTCCAGCCTCTAATCACATCACACCACCCGCCCCACCAGAGTCCTCGGGTAGATCTCCAATATCCGTGGCAGGGACTCTCAGTGTGTGGCCCCCAGACCTCCTTAGGGGGGACATGTGAGTGTTGGTTAAAAACCCAGAACCTTGACCCCACTCTTGACCCCTGCACCGAACCTGAGGGGATGTGCGTGCTCACCACACCCCAGGGGCTTGTGGTGCAGATCGAAGTGAAGAACCTGTGACTGTAGGCAGAGCCCTAATGCCCGTCCTGCCAGCTCCTCTGCCCGCCCATCCTTTCCCTCACGCTGGGTGCTGGGGACACACTGTGAACAAGACCACACGGCCCTGCTCCACAGAAGGTCACATGCTCTGTGGAGCCTGGTGCAGGTGGGAAGTGAGCGGGTCCCGGGGTAGAGCGAGTGGGTGTGGGAGGGTGGGGAAGTCTTCTCTGAGGAGGTGGCACTACAGCTGAGTGAGAAGGACAAGAGGGAGCCCGCTGTGGGGAGCAGGGCAGCGGGTAAGACAGAGGCAAGCGCCTGGACCAGGGCCCTGGGGTGGGAAGCAGGAAAGATGGGCACCCTGAGTGCGGGGAGGGCGAAGGGAGGGGCCGAGACACAGTAGGAGGGTGGATGCTCCTCCGTGCAGAGGGCGCCTGAAGACCTCTGTACTTTACTGCCACCCCCATGCCTCACCCCTGCTGGTAGGAGGGTGGATGCTCCTCCGTGCAGAGGACGCCTGAAGACCTTGGTGGCAGCTCTCCCTGTCCCGTCTGTACTTTACTGCCACCCCCATGCCTCACCCCTGCTCCTGCCCCTCAGCCCTGAACAGGTGACATCGATATATTGCCCAGACTGACCACTCTTGCCTAAAAGCCTTTGTGGCCCCCAACTCCAGAGCCACAATGCTGTCCCGTCCTCCACCTCCCTGCGTGCACGGCCATGCGGGACTGACGGGGCCGCGGCTAGAGGCCTCCTAGAGGGCAGGGACGAGGGCCCAGCACGCGGCAGAGGCTGTGGGAGCATGAGCACGTGGCTGTGAGGGCCAGCCCTGCTGTCTGACCAGGCGTCTGTCTGCCTCTCAGTGTTCACCAGTTCGGGGCAAGTCAGGGCAGTCGGGAACCTTGACATGGGTCACCCAACAGGAGAGGAGGCGGCAGGAAAGCCTTCCTGGGAACGACTTCCATGAGGGGCTGAGCGTGCAGGCCTGTCAGGCTGTGACAGAGGACACTCGGGGTGGTGGGGCCCATCCCAAAAGCTTGAGGCAATTTGCAGCCCAATATTAGGCGCAGCTCCTCACCCTCGGGCTCCTCCTGGGGGGAAGCTGGTGTTCGCTCCTGGAGGGCCGCTCACCTGTGGCCACCTCAGCTCCAAAGGGACCTGTCCCCACTTCTCACAGTGGTCCAGAGAAAGGGCATGGCGCTGGGATCAGAAGTTCTGGTGTGCGTGCCCTTGCTGTGGGACTACTGTGTGCCCAGTACTCTGCTAGGAGCCCAGAGTGGATGACAAGGAGGCCACCGCCCAAGGAGGAGTGGGCAAGAGACTGAAGTTTAGATGCCAAGCTCAGGGAGGCGAGGGTCACGCCTGCTTTGCTCACTGCTGGGTCCCCAGGCCTCGTGCAGAGCCTGGAACACAGGTGCTCAAGTCGACAGCACGCACCTGAGGGGGTGTGTCTGAGCCCTTCTCAGTCTGCAAGGACCCCACCGTGATGTCAGCTCTCCCGAATGGTCTTGACTGCCTGATGCAGTCGCCCACAGCCCCTCTTGGGCTCCGAGCTGGGTGCCCCTGCCCGCTCCCCGCCTGCCCCTCTATCACACAGCGCGGCCAGGCTGAGAGGACCTCCCACAGGACAACTGGACTCCCAGTGAAGAACGGAGAGGGAAACGACATCCTGCTCCAACTGCTGACCCTGATTTTCCACAACAGAGGCCGCACCGGGCTGCCCTTCCTGCTGGGTGCTCGCCACGCCTCTCCCCACCCTTCCTGGATTTTTCTGAGGACAGTGGATGAGCATTCCCGCTCTGCTCCCCTCAGGGCCGTGGGCTTATGGCTAGAAGGACTGGACAGAGTTAAAGTAACTTGCCCAGGTCCAGAGCTGGTCAGTGCCGGCGAGTCAGAGACCGGGAGCCAGCACCGTGGTGCCTCCCCCACACCCCGTAGTGCAAGCTCGGCAGGGCCCCTGGGCGCTGAGCAGGGCACCGTGGCCCGCGCCCCGAAAATGCTCGGCCACGGCTGGCTCAGTTCTGCGTCATCTCCACTGCCCTCCCCGTGATCCCGACCCTCCCTGTGGTTTCACACGTTAAGGAAACGAAAGTCTGTTCTTGCTCACTGAGGAAGCCAGAGTCCCTAACACTCCAGCCCACAGGATGCAGAGAGGTACGTGGGCGCCTCCTAATCTGAGCTGCCAGCTGGCCTGGCCTGGGAAGACCTGCCCGGCTGGGGTGCGGCTGGGAGGCTGCATGGACGGGAGCGTCTGGGGCCACGGGCCAGCCGCACACCTGGCGTCTCCAGGCCTCTCACCCATCTGCCGGGAGGGCTGACAGGACTGTGGCTCCAAAATGCATGTTCCTGCTGGGGTGGGGCTCAGACGGCCTCTGCAGCCCTCCTGGCCCCGAGGGGCACACGGGGGTCTGCCTTTGCGCACAGAGGTGGTGGGATGGGGTGGGGGCTCTCTGGCCAGAGGCGGGGTGCGGCAGGGTCGACGCTGACTGAAGCTGGCTGTCCCGCCTGTACCCCGGCTTACCCTTCCTCCGTCTCGTTGATGATGTCGCAGATCTCCATGTTGAGGGCCCAGTCCTCGCTCTGCAAGGAGCCATCGGTAGCTTTCTCTGAGGGAAGGAAAGCACAAGTCACAAAGGCGTGTGGGGTCCCAGATGATAAACTCAAGTGGTGGGTGTGCTGTGGTGATGGGGGTAGGGCGGGAAGAGAGGGAGGACAGTGGATGCTTCCCGGGCACCTAGGATGGCCAGGTGCTGTGTAAGCTATGCCACCTACATTGTCCCGTTTTGTCACTTAATTCTTTTAAATATATTTCATTGATTTTTTTACAGAGAGGAAGGGAGAGGGACAGAGAGCCAGAAACATCGATGAGAGAGAAACATTGATCAGCTGCCTCCCGCACACTCCCCACTGGGGATGCGCCCGCAACCAAGGTACGTGCCCCCGACCGGAATTGAACCCGGGACGCCTGAGTCCGCAGGCCGACGCTCTATCCACCGAGCCAAACCGGTCAGGGCGTCACTTAATTCTTATTAGAAGCCACACTGGGCTGGGAGTGCGCTGTCCTGTGATGGCTGAGAAGCCGTGGCTCAGAGCACCGAACAGGTGAGCAGGTTCTCGAATCCAGCAGCGCTGGCTTCAGAGTGCTTGTTTTTCACGTGACAATAGAGTGTGTTTCTTTTAAATAATGTTTTTGTTAATTTTAGAGAGAAAGGGAGAGAGAGGGAGGGGGAGAGAGAAACATCAATCAGCTGCCTCCTGCATGCCCCCCATTGGGGATCGAGCCCACAACCTAGGCAAGTGCCCTGACCAGGAACTGAACCAGTGACCTTTTGGTGCAGGGGATGATGCTCAACCAACTGAGCCACACCGGCCAGGGCAATATAGAGTGTTCTGTTTTGTTTTTATAAATAAACTATTTCACCTGGTGTTCATCACAGGAACAATGATGGACACTCACACATGTTCTTTAAGAGTGAAGCGCTGTCCCTCCACTCGAACACGCCACCCCTCTCTAGATTCTTCTCACACAGCCCAGTTTTTAAATAAGTTCCACCACAGCGCGCACGGACGATTTTATATGCTGCCTTTTCCAGGCCACATTCCATCACGCACGTACCCCTGGCTGGTACGTCAGGCACACACATGCACTTTTACCACATGTAAGTGTGTGACGAGACAGGAGTTCATCAGCGCTTTAAGGTTCAGACACCAGGGCCGTCTCCCTGGCTCCCAGACCCTGGCTCCAGGCGTGAGTGCTCACACCCCGCCGGGCTCACGTGCCGCTGGCCCCTCACTGTCAGCCAGCTCTCACCTACCAGGAGCACTCGATGGACCAGCACGTGGAACGTGATGTGATGGCACAACCGTCCTGCAAGGGAGGCGCGCATCACCCTGTTCACAGGGACACACAGGCTCAGGGGGCTGCACAGCTGCTGAAGCGCCAGGCCTGCTCACGCGCTGGGGATGCAGTGGCGGACCAGATGGACATGGCCCCAACCCTACGGCGCCCAAAGAGGCTGGGGCTCTGAGCCCAGGCCTGCCAGGACAGAGGGGGCTGTCTCCGTTTGACTGGGAAGGGTCCTGTTCCAGCCAAGCAGGCAGGCCCATCCCATCCTGTAGGGCAATCCCTGGGCGGGGCCAGCAGAGCCAGCTCCCTATAACTGTGGCTTCTGTGACCTTGGTTTTGAAACTGGCCTGACTTCATTCCACCCTGAGTCCTACCTCGGGCCCTGCGGCCGGATGGATGCCAGGACGGCCCAGGACACATGCCAGGCAGCTGAGGCATCCAGGTAGGGACCCAGCGGCAGGGAAGGGTTGCTGTATTCCCTGGATTATGGCTGGGGGAGGGATGAGGAAGGGATCCCTTTAAAAGGGTTGCGAGATGGACTTCTTCACTCTACAATTATGTGGAGTGTGGCTTCTTTGTGTCACACTCTCCACCCTTGGGGACTCATACACTTACTGAGCTAATGGGAAGAACCAAGAATGGACAGGCACCCTCTGAGCAGAGGGTGGACCTACTCTGCGGTTTAGGGGGCAGTGACTAATCACCATGCAGAACCTGCCCCCTCAGAAGCCACGTCTCAGTGACCCGCCACAGGCCGGAAGGATTAGTCACCCGACTCCCGGACTACTCTCACTGGCACATCCAGCTCCCGACTCCCATCCTCCCATCTCCTCACCCGCCCTCCTCCACTGCCCAGCCGGCCACCACCCGCTGCTCTCGGACCACTGCCTCAGCTCCTCCTGCCTCGCTCCTCCCGTCCATTCTCCCTCCTGCCCACACTCAACTTTCTGAGACTTGAAGGTGATTGTGTCCGTCTGGGCCCCAAATCCTTCGAAGGCCCTGAGCCCTCAGCCAGGCCCCAGGCCCTTCAACAACAGCAACGCTTTAGTTCCCGTTATACTAGTGCACTCCGCAACACCCGGCACAGGCAGCTGCTCCCATAAGTGTGACTGCTCCTCACAGACGTGTAAGGTGCACATTACCGCCTCCTCTAACTGACGAGGAAACGAGGTGCACGGCTGTGCCAGGTGGTGAGGGAGGAGCGGCCACTGATGCCACTGGCCCATCTCGCTCAGGGGTCGGGAGCTCTGCTTTCCCAGAGGGCTCCCTGGACCACGCAGGCACCTGCCCCTCCTCCCGGACCCCTGGCTCCACCAGCAAGCCTGGAAGTAGCTCCTCTATCAGATCCCTCCGACCCCAGCGGCCCTTGAACATGACGGACACCCCTCCTCTCCTGGGGGAGAAGGCACGGGTTTAGAAGGGGTTACGGGGGCAGTTGGGATATCTGTCAGGATGCCATCCCGAGGAATCAAGGTGGGTGCAGAGGGACCTCGAGCACAAATCTGAGCACAGCTGGCAAACTCTTTAGTCCTCAGTGCCAGCACTGGGCAGAGCCATTCAGAGGATGGAGTGGTTTTGGGGCGGAGGGAGGAAAAAGGGGAGTTTCAGGCAGACTAAACAGGAAGGGGGAGGAAGAGGAGAGAGACAGGCCCATCTGAACAATTTCAGCAGACGAGGGGGTGCCCAGATCAGGCCCGGCCCTTCCACACGCACCACCTTCCTCCCTCCCTTCAGGTGGGAGTGGACTCAGGACTGGGGAGACTTCCTGAATGAAGATTCCATGAGTTGGTGTGTTCCATTAAGGGCAGGAACTTAAACCCACAGGAACCTGGGGATATTTGTTTTGTTCTGTGTTTAACCACAAAAGCAACTCAGCTAGCTATTTTAAGAAGAGGGAATAGGAACATGGACAATGGCGACCAGTTCCCAGAGAGTGACAGCTGACTTCTGACCTCTGAGCTGTCGGTGGCAACCTTCCATGGCCCCGGTAGCACTTCTGCTCTTGTCCCAGCTCCGGAGGAGGCCAGGCCCTGCAAGCCTCCACCAGCCGCTAGTCCGCACGTTGTCTAGGGCTGGCTGGCCCGTCTGCCTGCTCAGTAGCCTGTCCTCTCCATGCTGGGCCTGGTCAGACACCACCTCCCCAGAGGGCTCCAGAGAGCGGCCTGGCACCGCCTGGCACCGTGGCAAGCGCAGTTAGGTGGGGCAGCGGCACAGGCTTGGAGCGGGACAAGTCTGGCCCCACCTCGTCACTCAGAGACCATGGGCGAGGACCCAAGCCCTCTAAGTGTCCCTTTTCTCATCTGTCAAACCAAGATAAGACTGTCGGCTTCGCGGACATTGACTTATCAGCCAGACAATGTCAGGGAAGGAGCAGTGACCAATAGCCACTAGGCACCATGACCTTACTAGGACTGAGAGCAGGAAAGAGTGGCCACCAAAGACACGTCCTCACCACCTTATGTGGGGGGAGGGAGGGCAGGTGATGCCCAGTGCCCGGGAGGGGAGGGGGGGAAACCGCGGCCTGTGTGGCCCTAAACTCATACACTCTCACCCTGCTCTGCCTGGAGGATGTCTCTTCTGCCTTGGGTGGGCTCTGAGCTCTTGGGGACATCTCTCTCTCACCAGCCCTACTCTCCGGTGGGGCAGAAAGCAGGGGTTCGGTCAATGTTTGTAGAAGGGCTGGCTGAGCCTCCAGGTGGCCTCGCTGCTCCAGGTCACTGCTGAGTCCCCTCCCCACCCCTACCCCCACCCTGGATAGCGCTCTCTGTTCCACTGACCCTAAGCTCCCCCTTTCCACACCTGAACCCCTTGATACTGGGATGTTTCTTACAAAGGATGACCTATCAGAGCTCAGTTGGCAGCTTTTCCTTTTTACACTTCATGATGTCTTAGATTCAATGAAATACGGTCTGTAAATAGCAAGGGAATGCCTTCAAGGCCCATGCGGAAAGCAGACCTACCCACCAGTTCCCTGACCAGGGGACAGGGACAGACCGGGAGCTGGCTGACCAGGTGGAGAAGACAGCCACATGCTGCTCAGCTCGGGCGGCTCCCACAGGCCCTCTCCTGAGAGCCCCCTCCGATGACTGCCCCTCCGCGAGCGCACGCACAGTCATTTCCTTTTTAGTCATTTCACATTTACTGATGCCGTTTTTCCAGTGTAAAAGTCACGTACTCATATCACTCAAAGGACCCACAGTGACCCTTTGTGAAGATTTCTATCTAGTCTTGACTGTTTTCAGGCTTTAAAAACACATCGGTACAAGTTTTAAAGTGTATAATAGTACTAGCAGCCGTGCGCATGAATCTGTGCGCGAGTAACTCGCTGCCGCTTGCCTCAGCTGGCCACCCACCCACCCACCGCTGCTGGTAGTTCTTCGCTGCTTGTAGCTCTCTGGCCCACTGCCCTGCCCTGCCCTCCTGTAGCTCTCTGCCCACTGCCCCACCCTCCTGTAGCTCTCTTCCCACTGCCCCGCCCTCCTGTAGCTCTCTGCCCACTGCCCCGCCCTCCTGTAGCTCTCTGCCCACTGCCCCGCCCTCCTGTAGCTCTCTGCCCACTGCCCCGCCCTCCTGTAGCTCTCTGCCCACTGCCCCGCCCTCCTGTAGCTCTCTGCCCACTGCCCCGCCCTCCTGTAGCTCTCTCTCCTGCAGCTCTCTGCCCACTGCCCCGCCCTCCTGTAGCTCTCTCTGCTTGTAACTCACTGCCCCGCCCTCCTGTAGCTTTCCACCACTTGTAGATTGGTCGTGATGTTATGGCGTAATGGATAATTAGCATATTCCTCCTATTATATAGGATTATGGCTATGGCTTGTTTGTATTAAAATAATAACCCTATTCCATAACTTTTAGAGACACACTGAAATATTGATGAATGAAATATGATGTTTGGAATTTGCTGTAAGTAACACCCCTCTGTTTCCTTTCCCACCCTCCATCTGCCTCTGCCCCGAGGGTCCCTTAGCCCCTCCACTCTGGCACCTGCTTTCTGCATGCCTTCTTCCTGCCACCTGTTCCCCTCTCTGCCCTCCCCCTATGCTCCTGAGCTGCTGTTGTATGTCCAGTTCTGTGCCAGGTGCTGGAGGAGCAAAGATGGAGAACAGAATCCCAGCCCTTGAGGTGGTACTAGTGGTCAGGGTAACAGCTGGACAAGCATTCTTAGTGCAAAATGGACAAGTGAGAGGACGGAAGTCAGTTCCGGGGTCCTGTGGAGCTTCGAGGAGGGTGAGCACCAGTGAGGGCACCGGAAGATTCAGCAGGAGGTGCCGTGGGAGTGAGCGTAGAGCATGAGCTCCAGGCCTGGAAGGTGGAGGAGAGGTTCGGGTGGAGGAGGCATGAGCTGAGTGAATGAATCAAGGAGGATCAACAGGACGGTGGGAAGAAGGAGGGCTTGAGGGACTAGGAGAGGGACCTCAGGGAGCCTGGAGGTCCCAGGAGGAGTGAGGCAGCCAGGGGAGAAGGGAGTGGCTGCTGAGGCAGAGGGACAGACCAACCTCAGGCTGGAAGGAGGGACTCAGGCAGGCAACCACACCAAGCCCCACAGCGGCAGCCGCCTTCCTGGCCCACCCCAGAGCCGAGCCGTCCCTTCCTTCTCACTGCCCAAAGCAGCCATCTCATAGCCCAGGGTGCCTGGTCCAGAAGTGGGCAAGCGACCTGTTCTGACCCCTGGGGAGTAAGGACACATCTGCTGGGTGGCACTGCTGAGAGGCGCTGCTGGGACACAGGGGCACAGCCCAGGAGGGGAAGCCTTTTCTTCCTTCCTTCCTCCCTCCTTCCCTCCCTCCCTCCCTACCTTTTCTCCCTCCCTCCCTCCCGTGAGAGGCTAGCATGGGAGCATGGTGCCTGCAATGTAAGCCTGGGAGGTGACTAGCTCAGACCAAAACAACATGCTAAGGACAGAGAAAGAGCCTGGATGTTAAAGACATCATTGACTGTCGCACCAACCCTGAAACCACCCGCCTTCAGACTTCTTGTTAGGCAAGCATCCAGAGTGGTGGTGGGCTCGGCCTATGGTGGCCGGGTCCCTGTCACCTGTGGCCAAGGCCCCCTGACTGACAGCTTTGTGGTGCCCTGGCTTCCCCACAGGACTGCTGCACTCTGGAATCAGAGCTACCCTGGGCCTCACAGGCGCTGTTGGCCAGACGCTGGGTGGAGAGCTGGCCCAGCCCTTCTCCCTACTTCCTCCTCTCACCTTGGCCTTCTGCCCGTCAGTCCTACTCCTTCAGGGTTCTGTGTTCCTTCCAGGAATGTGCTCCTCCCCACCCCTCCATCTCAACTCTCCTAAGCCCAGCTCAAGGTGGATCTCTCCCTGTGGAGCCTGCTCCTTCACTCTGGCCAGCAGCATTTCGCACAGACCACAGCTACCAGCTCTGTTTCGTGGAGTTGGTAAAATGCCTCTATAGTACTGATTTCTTTGTCTCTCCCATTAGGCTGTGAGCTCAAGGGTGGAAATTATAGCTCATGAATCAACAAATTCTCTACACTAGACGGGACCTGCAGTAAATGTTTGCTGAATGACTGAATGAAGGATGAGGCCATGTTCATCTGCACAAGAAACCTTTGTAAGACTTTAATTTAAATAAAATACCCCCACCTTTTGGCCCCCATTGATTCCTTAATAGCTTATGTGCAGAAACCACGAACTTGCTTCAAATGGGCAGTCCTGTGACTATTTTTGGAAAGTATTGTGCCCTTCCTAACCTGCCCCATGCTAAGTAATCTGCCCCCATGCTAAGTAATCTGCCCTATGCTAAGTAATCTGCCCCCCATGCTAAGTAATCTACTCCCCATGCTAAGAAATCTGCCCCCCCCCATGCTAAGGAATCTGCCCCCCCCCCATGCTAAGGAATCTGCTCCATGCTAAGGAATCTGCCCCCCCATTCTAATATCGTGCTCCTGTGAACACTGCACCAGGACCTGCTCTAGAGCCTTCCCACGCTGACTGATCCTGCTGGGACGCAGGCCAGCGGCCCTCCATCCGGAAGCTCGGAACTCGCTTACCTGCTCACGCTGGAATGGTATTGTATTAAGGCACCTGGAACTATAGCAGGTATTTATTAACCCCACCACATGGAGGGGACTCCAAGAGTCTGTCCTGAAGACACTTTCCCCTGGTCCATGGTGTTTAGCTTTTCTAGTCTCCTCGCAGCCAGGAGTGGCCCTGTGACCCTGTGACCCTGTGCTGGCCCCTGAGACAAAGTGGAATTCCTTTGGGCAGCTGCAGCTGGGGCCTTGCCGGTGCTTCCTGTTCCGGGAGGCAAGCACCAGGATGAAACCATGTGCTAAAGGTGGGAGGGGGTGGAGGACGGGGGAAACATAGACAGAACCATCATGAACACACTCGTTCTAGAATCTAGATGGACCCAGACATTTTCACTCAAGGAAATCCAGCAGGTCCCTTCAGTTCTATGGGGAAGCAATGAGGTAGCAAAGTTAGGGTGTGGGATCTGGCCACAGACACATCCCAGTTCAAGTCCTCACCAGGGGTGGCCGGGAGTCAGTCCTCTGGGCCTCACTTCCTCCCCTGCGGAATGGGACTAAGGCACTCACTCACCTTGCAGGGCTGTGTGAGCGCGAATGAGAGAATGCACTTTAAATGCCTGGTCTCCTATCTAGCACACAGCAAGCACTAAAACAAACATTTCCGACTACAAATGCAGACTACCCACCCCCCCCACGCCCCTCCCCAGCAAAACTGTCTTGAAGCCAACTTTTCAAATGAACAGCCCTTTCCAGACCAGGCTTGGAAAGTTGCACCCTTTCCTAAGCTGCTGAGCAGTCTTTCTTCAAAACCCTAGCTGCCTTTCCCCTGCCATTTTGTAACCACCAGCCGCAAGAGGAACCCTAAAATACTCTACAAAGACAGCCCACAACGTCCCAGTTGATGTAACCACTGTAGTACCCAAATGAAAATTATCTCAGGTTAAGGAGTTTTTTGTTTTTTTATTAATGTTTGGAGAGAGAGGAAGGGAGAGGGGGGAGGGGGGAGAGAGAGAGGCATCGGTTCGAGAGTGGAATATCGATCGGCTGTCTCCCACATGCCCCGCACTGGTGTTTGAGCCTGTAACCTGGGCTCTGACCGGGAATTGAACCAGCAACCTTCAGTGCACGGGAGGACACCCAAGAACCAAGCCACACCAGCCAGGGCAGGTGAGGGAGGGTTTGAAAAACCTATCCAGATAAGAGAGAGCAGGGCTGTGAAGCAGAGGCTTGAAGTGGCTGGCCAAGGTGTATGTGACACTCTTTTTTCCTCCCCAACCTGTGTGTGAAAGATGTTCTCTCTCTCTCTCTCTCTCTCTCTCTCTCTCTCTCTCTCGGATTGGCTCTGTGATCAAGTCAAAAACCTACAAATAGGCCTGCGGGCTGGAGACCAGGGAACAGGCACAGCTCAGGTCCAAAGGTCGTCTGGCAGAATTCCCTCTTTGGGGAGGCCAGTCTTTCTTTTATTAAGGCTTTCAACGGACCGGCTGTGGCCCACCACTACAGAGGGTAATCTGCTTTCCTCAGCACTAATCTCATCTAAAAACTACCTTCACAGAAACATCTAGAATAAAGTTTGACCAAATATCTGGGTCCCATCGCCCAGCTAAGTTGCACATAAAGTTAACCACCCCAGGGGTTTACAGTAACCAATGCAAACAAGTTCCAATCCAACAGGGGACGACTCTGTCCGTCCTTCAGTTCTCCTCCAACTGTCAGCCTCCTGTGGTCTGGCTGGCCCCCTGCCCCTCTTCCCCCCTCCCTTCCTTCCTGCTCTACCTGCCCCACCAGGAGCGAAGCCCAGCGTCTGTCCTTGGGGCCTGCACAGCAGTCTGGCTCTCCATCAATTGCCAGGTTCCCACAGTCCATCAAGGCATCAGTCCCTGGGAGGTTTTGTCACTTGCCTGGGGACACAGCTAGGAAGGGGTGGAGCTGGCATTTAAACCCAGATGTTCTGACGTAGAAGTCTGGGTTCTGACCCTATTCAGACGGCTTACATCTGAAATGTGCTACCCAGGATCATGTTAGATGGTCTCACGGGTACATTTAAAGACATTTCTAGACTTAAATATTCAATTTAATGTGGACTAGGAAAAGAGCATGAACTAACTCATCAGAGAAATGATTTCATGGGTATAATTACACAGGAAGAGGCCGAATTTAAAAAGGTGAGCCAACAAAAGGAAAACACCACGAAAATAAAACTGAAGGCAGCCCGGGGCAGATATAAAACATCAGGTGGTGCCCGAAGGAGGAGCCTGGAGAGCCTAGCCTGGATCCACAGCCCTGGGCGAGGAGGTAAGGAGTTAACTGGTCCTGAATCCTCCTGCTGCTCATGGGTGATGGCCCCATAGAAGACACTGAGGGATTTTGTTTTTTTCCCCCCTAAAATCAAAAGAGCGGAAATCCGGGACTCTACTCTTATTTCTTTGAGCTCAGTGAGGGAACAAAACCTATTCATCAGCTCCATCCACAGGGGCAGTCAAAGGCTCCAATTCCCAAGTGAGAATCGGTTCTCCCCACACCCTGAAACCTGACCTGTGAATGTGGCTGCCACCCAGCCAGTGACTGCTCTTTCTCAGTGACGCCAAGACAGATACAGGCTGCACGAGAGTCAGGGCCCCGGGCTGGCACCCTGGCTCTGCCACTAACCCAGACTGTGCCCCAGCAATGACGATCCACCAATGAAAACCACACTGGCTAACAATTATGGACACGTATAGTTTGGCAGGCACCGTGCCAAATGCTTCCCAACGTGACAACACAACAACCCCGACCGACAGGTGCTATTATTATCCTTACTTTATAGGCAGGAAACTGAAGCACAGAGAGGTGCTTAACTTGACTCAAGAGCCCTTTCTCGACATCATTCCCTGTGACCCTGAAGACAGACTTTGGCTCCAGCACTTGGAGATCAAGGAGTCAGAGCTTCCTGGCAGCTGTGGGAAGGGGTAGAGATTCTGACTCAGGGGGCCCACGGCTGGAGTGACCTCAAGCATCCCTGATGTGGGCGCCCCAGGACCCCACTTTGAAGACACTGTCCTCCAACATTCTGTCTCTGGCCAGCTGGTCTGACCCAGAAGCCTGCAAACTAGGAGCCCATGTGCCAAATGCAGTGTTTTTGTAGGGCCAATCAAAGTAAGAATGGTCTTTACACCTTTAAATAGTTGGGAAAAATCCAAAGAATAATAATATTTCATGATGTGAAAATTACATGAAATTCAAACTTCAGTGTCCATAACTAAGGTTTGATTGGACACAGTCACGTTCATTCATGGACAGATGCAGCTGCCTCTGCTTCCGTAATATAACGGCAGAGTTGGGTAGTTGCAACAGAGGCCAAATGGCCCACAAAACCAGAAGTATTACGACCGATCCTTTACAGAAAAGTCTGCAGAGACTGGCCTAGTCCACCCCGTAGCCAATGCGGGACTCCTCTTCACAGTCCCTTCCCTCTGGCCTCTGCTTTCACACCTCCAGTGGTGGGGAGCTCACTACCAAGCCAGGCAGCCAGTTCCAGCTCTGAAAGGTGGTAGGGACAGGATCTGTGCTGGCACTGGACTCTCTGAGCCTTGTGGAATCAGCCCTATCATTCCTCCACAATGGCCATCAGTTCCTCTCTTCCCTCTGGTATCAATCCTTCCCTGTCCTCACCTGTCCCCTCAGTTGTTCCCCACCGATCCCCTGGGGAACAGGGAGAACAGCAGGTGGCTCTGCTACTTTACAGACAAGGGTGTGGGCGATGCAGAGGGAACGTGGCAGGAACAGAGCTGGAGCTGGACCCAGGGTTCCTGCCTCCCAGCCTGGTGGCCCCTCGACATCGTTGCTTGAGCGTCCAGTTTGGTTTTTAGCTCATCACTCCCAAAATGGCATCCCAGAGGGCCCGAGGTCTGCTCTCCCTAGTGGGCACCTGTGGCCTCTTGTCCACGATTCCTTCTTGTGGCTCGGCTTTTGTGGCTCCAAGAGCAGCTTTCCCTGACCTTTCCCCTTCTCCCATCCACCCCAGGGTTCAGCCTTAGGCTCTGAGATCTCCCATCACATCCTGCTACCCGTCCCCCTACCCCAACGACTGGGGGCTGGTCCCCAGGGTGCCCACATTTACAGTCGCTGCTGGTGTGCCACTTGCTTTCATGAGTCCGTTGGGTCTCTGGCTCAAAGACCCAGCGGTGAGGTGACAGCCAGAAATTGAAAATGGATTGGTGGGTTGCCTTCTGATGTCTGTCTCTAAGATGTGGCCAGTGAGATGTGTCCTCAGAGAATACCTGGGAAAGGTGGTGAAATCCTTGGAAGAAGGCAGCTGTGTCAACACTGCCTAGTCCTAGTTCTCCCGGATCCTTTCAGCCACAGCCCGCTCCTGGGAAGTCTCCTACTCTCAGGTGAGTGAGAGTGACCTGGAAACGGGCCAGACCCTCGTGTGAGTCACAGCCAGGAAAGCTAGTCTGTAGGTAGAACAGTAACTGTGGATCTTGAAGGGTGGGACTGATGTAAATTTCAACTAAGCAGTGGTCAGCCAGAGGCAGCGTGATGAGGATGCGAGAGAGGAGCCGGGCTCTGTGTCCGGACTCCCACCCTGATGAGCTGTGAGGCTCGGGCAGCGATACCTTCCCTTAGACTTTTGGTGAAAAGGGGAAAGACAGGCCTATCTTGTAGGGCCACCGTGAAGAGTCATACCTAGGAGACGAGCATGGCACCTGGCATGTGATATTTGCTCACAAACTGTTACCTTCCTTTTCTGTTAACATAAAGGGACAGTGCCCTGCTGGTGTGATGATGGTGGAAATAATACAAATGGCGATGGTGACAGCAAGAGCTACGGTTTCACGCCCACCGGCAAGGTGCCAGGCTCTCTCCAGGGATATCTCACTTCATTCTCACACCCACCCTGAGAGGTAGATGCTAGAATGACCACCATTCTACCGCGGAGGAAGCGGAAGCTCAAGCGCAAAGGCAGACAGCGAGGGAGCCCGGTGCTGGGGTGCTTTTGAGAGAGCACAAAAGCAATGGCTGGACCTGAAGGGGTCAGAGAAGACCTCAGGGTGAGGTGACGATGCCTGGGGTCTGAAGGGTGCACAGAGGGGCAGGCTGAGGGAGCAGCACGTCAGAGAAGACCTCAGGGTGAGGTGCCTGGGGTGTGAAGGGTGCACAGAGGGGCAGGCTGAGGGAGCAGCACCGGAGCTCTGTGAGTGGTCCCCCTGATGAACACCATTAGAACCACTGTGCTCGGGGACGCCAATTCTACGGGGCTCTACTCTCAACAGGGACGGAGTCGGCAGCCTTGAGATTATTTTACTCTGCAGTTTACAGAAATACAAGCAGCTAAAACCAGGGCACCAATAATCACAGATATCGGTGGTACTTCTGCTTCTTTATCTAAAAGAAAAAATATGGAATACTGAGGGCATTAACTCAGTGGCTGATATTCTTCATTTAATTTTACTTTTACAGCCTCTTCTGCTTTGGTTCAAACCTCAGTGGCTCTGGGGAGTTCATCTGAGCTTTCCTACCATTTCACTGGGATCCTGGGTGAGTCACACTTTCCAGCTTCCCCTCTCTGGGCCTCAGTGTCCTGTGTAAAATGTGTGGTTCAGTAGATGAGCGTCGACCCATGAACCAGGAGGTCACGGTTCGTTGTTGGTGGAGTGCAGGAGGCAGCCGATCGATGATTCTCTCTCGTTACTGATGTTTCTCTCTCTCTCTTCCTCTCCCTTCCTCTCTCTGAAATCAATAAAAACATATTTTTAAAAAATGAAGGCCATGGGCTGGAGTAGAGATTTTCAGTATGTGGTTTTCAACCCAGTGTCATCAGCATCCCCTGGGACCTTGTTAGAAATACCAATTCTAGGGCTTTACCCGACCTCTGGGGTGGGGCCCCGCCTGCCGTGTTTTCGTAAGGGTTAGCGTTAGAAGAGCCCCAGGGTAAGGACCCCTCCAGCAGCAACACTTGGCTTGTGCTTTAAGGCATTATGATTTGGATAGAGTCTTTCTTGCCCAAGGAGGCCACGCTTGAGCGTAGGAAGAGAAGCTGTTTTCTCTGACCACGAGGGCCCCGAGTCCAGGCGAGCCTTTCTAGAAAGCCTCGGGAAGATGTGGCTGACTTGGCCAGACTCTCTTTTTTTTAAAGTAGCACGTCTCACACTTGGCATGTGATGAAAGCAGCCCCATTTGTAGTTGGCGAAACAGAGATGAAAGGAGAGCTGCCTTCTCTTTTCAGCTCCCAAACAGTGACTCCCCGGAGGGGGCCGGGGGGAGGAGTGGGGTGGGAGCGGTGGTCCTGAGAGGGCAGGCTCCCTCCCTGGTCCAGGAGCTTCCAATGAGCACATCCTCTGCCGCCACACCCCTCTTGGGGAGGTCTGATGACACAGCCACGGTGGCGATTATAACACAGAGCTGGTCGGCAGACCTAAGTGAGGCTTGGCTCCCAGGACAGTACGAAGGGAAAGAGTTCTGCCTACAAGATCCAATTTTCCCAGCCTGGATTTCAGGCTGAAAAACAGCCAAAAGGCGAAGAGAGGATGTCACTGTACGGCCTGCGGTTTCCTCATGCAACAAGGAGGCTCAGCCAGGCTGTTCCCGGGTGAGTGTCAGCTGTCTAGGGCTCGGCCTGTGCGTCCTCCCATGGGGTGCGCAGGAGTGAGCACCCACGAGACCTGCTGTCCAGCCATTGCTAGGGACCGCTC
>NW_005371579.1:283860-284762 GCF_000412655.1 Myotis brandtii
GGCATTTCAGTAACAATGGTAATAAACATGACCTCCTTCTTTTATATAGCACTGGCAAGGTGCCGGGCACCCGTTCTAATTAACCAGTCAATCTTCACAACCACCCCACGGAGAGAGGGGCCATTGTGATCCCCTAATTACAGGAGAGGAAACCTAGGCAAGGGCGGTAACGTCACAGAACCAGCAAGTCTCCCGTCCACAGGGAGTCGGGAGTCAGGAGACCTGGACTCTGTTGGGCTGTGCCACCCACCGAGGGACGCGGGAGGCGCGATCAGGTGGTTCCTAAGGCCACTTCCAGCCCAGAGCGCCGGCCACTCTGCGTCCAGCTGATGCCGGTGGGCGCGGGCTGCCCAGCAGGGCACGTACCGAGACTTCGGCCTCCAGGACCGGCCGCCTCGTCCAGCGGGCTCCCAGGGTCTGGCCGGGGCTGGCGAGGCAGAGCTGCCTTCCAACCTCCCCCTCGCCCCCACAAGTCGCCACCCAGGCGCCAAGCCCCAGTCTCCGATCCCAGGAGAATGGACTGCTAGCCCTTCTCAGGTATCTGTGTCTGGAGGGCCCGGCGAGCCAGGAACGAGAGGGCCAGAGACCCGGTGGCGCGCCCTGGGTTGGGGAAGAGACGACGACATACCGAGGGAACCAACGACTGCAAAACCACGTCGTCCCTTTAACCCTTCAAACTTTCTCCCTGGATTCGCGACCCCAGCAGCCGTCCATTGGCTGAGCCGCGAGAGGACCCGCCTTCTCTCTTTCCCTACTGGCTGTTGTAGGCACCCATCACGACGCGAGGCTTCCTAATGGGCCACGGTTTTTGTCAATCAAGAGGGGCGGGAGACGGGGCGGGGCCAGGTCTGGGAGAGACGCGCCAGCCTCGTTCCCCTCCCGGCCTCCCTCCTGTGTGCAGC
>NW_005371579.1:285035-319294 GCF_000412655.1 Myotis brandtii
CAGGCTGGCCGGGAGGAGGCGCCCGTGGGGGCGGAGCGGAGCGAGTCTGGAATTGGACACAGGCCCCACCCCTGAGGAGGGTCGACACTCCGAGGGGGAGGGCAGTGACCTCACTGAGGCTCACTCGCCGTCGACGGACGTCACGCACGACGTAGGGCGGTAGGGGGCCTGGGGGCGTGGGGCTCCCTAAGCCACGCCCCCAAGGCTTATTTAAGGTTTAGGGGCGTGGCCTGACGATCCTGTAACGCACCTGGAAAACCGGGTCTCGGCGCAGAGCCGTGACTTGGGTAAGGTTACGGAGCAAGCTCGGACGCGGCGCTCACTTTTAAATGTCTTAGTCCTTGGGACGTCACGGTGACTGCACACCCACCGAGGGGGTAGATACCCCCTCTGGCCTGTTGTCTCCCTGTCCTAATAGGACTCTTCCCATCTGAGGTCGAGGTCTCCCAGGTGCAAGCTGAGGCCTGCTTGCAGCCCCAATTCTCAAATAGAAGACAAGAGCCAGGAGTTTGCGCTCCCTGGACAGGGAGCCAACTCACTAAATTCAGCTTGGGACGGGCTAGCGCTCCAGGTAGCAGAAAGCACGCAGATGTCGCGAACGGTGCCTGGGACCCATCTCTGCCATTAATTTACAGTGTGATTCAAACAGCTTCCCATTTTCTCTGGATGCTGGAATTAGTTCAAGGACTCTCAGCATTTTTTTAGGTCACAGGCTCTTTTGAGACTTTGAAGCCACGAGCCATTCTGAAAAGGCAGAGATCCAATATAACTTCGGGGAGTTTTGGGGTCCCTGAAGCACAGCTTTTGACCCCAAGTTGAGAATTAAGGCTCTTAGAGACCTTTCCCAGCTTTGTAATTCTATGTTCTTCAACCTTCCTGTCTGGGCCGTGTTTCAGATGTCGCCTACATTAGATGCCTGATCGATGGGTTGTTTTTTTCTTCTAAAGACTCCAAAAGAGCCAATAACCACTGCTTTGGTAGTATGGGGCTTTAGTATTTATTGACCAAATTGTCTGTGTGTGATTCTTAAACTTGAAAGGCTAGTAAACTGACTGCACAAATTTAGGATGATGGAAAATCTGTGACCTTACAATCACTTCCGCATGTTAACCTGTTTAACAGATGTCAACCTGTTTAAGGGCTGACTTCTTTACAATATAAACTTTATGGAAGTCATGACTGCTGTGCTTTGAAGTGTTTTAATAATGCACGTGAAACTTCATAAATGCCTTTCCCCTACCAGTCTAGGTGCTTCATGAGGGCTGGAATACTATGTCTACTTTACTCACCACTGTTGTCCAGCACAATAACAGGAACATTTAAGTCAATCTACCTTTCAATAATGGTTTTTGGACTATAAGGGGAGGATGTACATTAGATGATCTTCATGTTGGGTACCATTCATATTTTTCTTCAAGATTATTGCTTGGTTGTATGGAGTATATTTAGCATGAACTTCCTTTGGATTCTTCCATTAGTTTGTGTGGGGTGACTTACCGGAAGTTCTTGCCTTCCTACATCACTCTGGTTTAAAGTGATTATGAGAAGATCTTGGCTTTACTGCCAAGAACAAAATGGCCATAAGGTTTATCCTTCATAGCAAAAAAGCAGAAACAATCATGTGTCCCCTAAACAGGGAGTGGAATCATATAACTCCATGTAAACAGAATACTACATAGCTTTTCAATTAGAAATGGAAGTTTGTGGATTTTGTCAACACAATAGCTAAGAATATAAGTGGCAAATACTATGTTTTAAATGTGTCTAACAAAAATCAAACTCAGTAAATGTTTTTCATTTTAAGTGTTTTAGCACTATTAATATCAAATGCCTTCCTTGAAGGTAAATATTTAGGTCCCTTAAGACTGACATATTGCATAAATGTAATGTAATCTATTACATCCTTTATGTACTGGTAGACAAAAATCACGATACTTTGCCTCCAAAGTTTAAAGACAATAGTATGACGAGAAAAGTGAGGCCTGTTATCATAAAATGCAGCTAGGACAAAAGGACATATGAACAATGAAAGGTCTCAGAGGTTTTCCTACAGTCACATTTGCTAAATACTATAGATAATACTGAAGAAAGATTCTGATGAATTACATACACAATTTACCTTTGAAAGTGGCTTCGGGTAGAAGAGAGCTTAGGCTTTGGGGTTGGCTATACCAGTGTGCTTATTCTGGCTCTGCCATTTAATAGCCATATAACCTTAGGAAAAGCACTTTTCTGCATCTGTCTCCTCACTTGTAAAGAGGAATAATACTCATAAGGCTTGTGGGAGGATTAAATGAGATAAAATATGCAAATTACTCCATAAGAAGTTAGCCTTTTAACCATAGTATTTCACTATTTATGGCTATTAACACCTTGTGTTTGCATTGAAATTTTTATACCCTGAAAGGTCAAGTCTCTATACATTAAATGTTCAGAATATTCCTAAACATTCCTGTCAGCCTGGCTGGCTTCTGGCTTAGAGATAGGGAAGTGACATGAACACTGTTTCACAGAAGGGACTTTGGATGCCTATAAAGATTAAGTGACTGATCCAGTATCACTAAGTCAAGACAGTACTGAAACAGCATGAAATATATTGGAACACATGATTCAGATGTGAATCTTATGCAAGACTGGTATTTCCTTGAGTTAGGTGTACACACTAATGTACATGCAATTTTATTTGTCAATGAACCAGAGCTATATTTATCAGTCATTGGGTTTGTAGTTTACAAAAGAGAGAACATGAGAGACTCCACAATGTAAAAGTTAACAGAAACAGAGCAAGACGATAGGAAAATGGCTAAGATCAGAAACTTGACCTCTATTCCAGATGGATTAAAAAAAAAAAAAGAATATTATGGTAGGATATAGTGTGAAAAACAGGTTTTATACTTTCAGAGCAACTTTGGTTGGCAGCAGGGAAAAGATAGCTGAGACTGGACTATAAATATTAAAAATGTGATTTTTAATAATATAAGTACAAAATTTTATTTCTTTATACAACTGTAATGGAATTTGGATCAAACCACTAGGATTTATTTTAAAAACAAAAATAAAACAATGATATAAAAATTGCAAGAAGGTCTGAATCCAAAGTTTTTTTCTCTAATAGTACCAAATACCACAAGGTACAGGTTATTATACAAATGTGTACAAATTTTAAATACAAATACAATAGGATTGGATTTTAAAGGAAAACAAACAAAAAGCAGGTCCTCATCAGGATTTCATGAATGTATACAAATGACCATGGTAAGGACTGACTTCTTTCGGTACTAAGCCATGTCTTCAAGGCCCCTTCTTGATACCTGTGTCAAACAGGAAACCTCCGTGGGTACAGATGAGGCATGGTACAGGTTCTAACACACGAAATCAAAACAAGATTTGTTCCTGATTTTGGTTCCCAAACATTCCCCTTTCCTTCTGTTTCCCCAATTAAATCTCAAAACTGCTCTGAGATGAGAAAGGCATTCAGCAGCCGGAATACCATTAAGAAACAGCCCCGCGACCACTCTGGTGGGGAGAAGGGAAGGCATTCAATAGGGTGCGGGCTGGCTGCACTGTCCTCAAACCTCTACTTTGATTCTGTGGAGCTCCATCGAGCCTGGGGAAGAAAGTTCCCTCAGACCTGGTGTTTGGCAGGGAAGCTCACACATTTAAAAACAACCCTGAAGCGCTCAGCTGTCTTCTTTGGATCTAGGAAGCAAAAGTCTGGTTCTTTGGAAATAAGGGCAGCTGGGAATGAAAACATTCCTTTTTATTCACTTTCTTCACATTATTGAATTATAAAGAACTAGAATCCTGACATAATGATTCCTTTTTGAGGCACAATACCTTCAAATGCGGATGATTTGGAGTTTTCAGAGGAAGGAAGGGAGGAAGAAAGAACAATCTGTATCTTCCACATGCTGTTGCTGGTGGAGGCTTTTGTTATTAAATTATATATACAGAAATTTACAGGATAAATTAAAATCTAAGATTTTAAAGAGTTAAATACACATAATTAAAACACATTCACACGCGCACATAAATAAACCTACATGAGAATCAACTACTTTTTTTGCAATTCACTTATGTGTGGAATGCAGAACACTGTGTATCTGCCCACCAGGGGAGCCAATAAGATGAACCCAAGAATCCCACCGGGCCAAGTTCATCTTCCACAGCCACCACGAAATTAAGCAGAACCTGTGAGGACTTGGTGGCTAAGCGAATGCTGCCAGATGGAAGATACCAGCTCTTCGTTCTGCAGGCCAAAGATTCTGGGTCAGCTCACAATATGCAGTTCAACTGGCGGCATGACAGCTTTACCCTCTTCAAGGCGTTTAATGCTGCCAGGGCTCACAAAACTCCTTGGCCCCTACCGAGGCTGCCAATGATTACAATAAATTGAGACATGGACACCTGTATCGCAGGAACTGGGCTGAACCCCCTACTAGGTTCACCTAAGCCAGTGGTTCTCAACCTTCTGGCCCTTTAAATACGGTTCCTCATGTTGTGACCCAACCATAAAATTATTTTCGTTGCTACTTCATAACTGTAACGTTGCTACTGTTATGAATCATAACGTAAATATCTGATATGCAGGATGGTCTTAGGCAACCCCTGTGAAAGGGTCGTTGGACCGCCAAAGGGGTCACGACCCACAGGTTGAGAACCGCTGACCTAAGCCATCGCAATAACCCTCAGATGGGAACGATTTTATCAGCTCCCACCTAAGACACTTCAAGTTGAAAGGCTTTAGCGCTCTCAGTCAACTGGCATCTTCCCATAATCTTTCCTCTTACATTTCAGACTGTAAGACAGGTAAGGCAAATGGTCAGTGATGAGTCTGGAGGTACAACTGAGCTTGGGGAAAAAAATCACATTTTAGCTGTCCATAAAGAGATGCACTTGGCACCAAGAACAAGCCCCCAGCCCTCAAGTAACATTGATTTTTAAGGCAGATTTATCCACCACAGGAGAAAAAAGAACCCCAAGCCCATTTTCATGCCAAGGTTTCCTCTTGGCTAAACCTTTGCCATTTCATAAAATTATTAAAAGCAAAGTAGTTACAATCCTATGTATATATTGTACATTATATATATATTTATGTGTATGTATATAAAAATTTAAAACCTACACCCAGTGGCCAGTGAAGGGATCTGGAACGGTCATATATACACAAACCAACAATGGGGTAGGACAAGGTTTCCATCCCAGGATTCTCTGCTGTCACAGTCCAGGCATGATGTAAGCGATGTTGTCTAGTGTGTTTGCCTGCAAAACAAGGAGGAAAGGTTCAACGGCAGAGTACTAAGCCTTGGTTCCCTGACACCTATTTCTTTGTTCAGGGGACAGAGGTGAGAAAACGGGGAGAATGAAGATGGCATCCTGTGTCTGTTATGCTAGACTCGGGCTTTCTGCTGGCTTCTCCCATTGACAAGGACAAAAGAGGCAGAAGACTCCGGTACGTCTTAGTGTGGAACACACAGGAGACACAGGTGTTGCAGTACCTCAAGGGCTAGAATGCTTCCCCTCACAGGACTATTATAGGGGATGGCATGTTTGGTTTCACTGAAAGCATGGCACGCATTCAGCGAGTTACACAGTATCATGTTCCTGGGCCCATAGGTGGAGGGAGCCTATATGCTAGATAGATGCCAGGCAAGCATAGGAACTTGTGCCTGACGGAGCTCTTTAAGACAGGGCCTCTCTGGTTCCAAAACTCCAAGGAAAACTCACCAAGACCTGTTTGGGACAGCCATTCAGTTCAGGTAGTTGTGTGGTCAGACACGCTAAGGGGCCGAGCGCACAGATAATGGAATCCAGAAGCACTGACAAACTGCCAGACACAGCCACCATGCCCTGGAAGGGAGAGAACAAGAAGGGCAACGGTTGTAACGGGAATCCCACTCCTGATGCTCCCTCCTCGTGTGGTTCATTTCCTCACTTTCTTTTTTTAAAATATATTTTTATTGATTTCAGAGAGAAAGGAAGAGGGAAAGAGAGATAGATACATCAATAATGACAGAGAATCACTGATTGGCCGCCTCCTGAACACCCCCCACTGGGGCTTGAGCCAGCCAAGGTACATGCCCTTGACCAGGATCAAACCCGGGACCCTGAGTCCTCAGGCCGACGCTCCATCCACTGAGCCAAACCGGTCAGGGCGGTTTCTACTTTTACAAGCTAGAACCTGCTCATAATCCTCAGTAAATTGTTAAATACAGTTTTGCCCAGATGTCATGAATTAATTGATACTAAGTTCACCTCAACTTCCCATTTGAAAGGAAGCACTGACATTTAAAAGCAGGGATTTTAAAAAAACAACAAACCAACTGGTTCTAATTAGAGAGATAGGCAGTTTCCCACAAAGCTCTGGGTTTAATTTTCTTTTGGTGGGTGTTAAATTTCTAACCATAAAGTAGCAGCCGACTAATGGGCAAACTGACCTTGGTGCCCCAGAAAGGTTAGAGGAACAGTTTGGGAAGGTCTTTGAGTCTGTGGATCTTCCCTAGATAGGAAGGGTTGCTTTTGGTGGCTTTTTAGATATTTATTTTATATATTTAAATGCCATTTAACAAAGAAAAATCAACCAAAAAAATGAGTTCGTGTGTCACCTCTGACACGCGTGTCATAGGTTCGCCATCACTGTAGACTTAGGCAGTACTAGGAAACTAAGCAGAAGTGGAAGGTATCTGCTTTGGTAACTCTGTAAGTTGTTTAAAAAGAAAACTTTTACAATACAATCACAGGTTTCTTTGCTATATTCCTTACTCATCTTACCCTCTATCCAACTCTGGGTTAGTCTTGAATAGTAGGGGGAAAAAAGCCTATATTTAGGAATAGTAACAAATGCCCTGCCTACTCTGGAGAGCGGCTGGGAAGATTTGCGGAGATCAGGCATGCAAAAATATTTTTCTTATGAAGGCCACAAATATAGCTCAAATACAACAACTGTGAGACTTCTACAGCCCTACACATTAGCATGCAATATAAACATGCACATACTTCTCCATGTATGTGGCCTTTGATAGCTGATATCACTTTTCTGGGTTGATTTGTTTACTCTCAAAAAGAAGAAAATGTAGTCCCTTTTAACATCTTAAATAATTCATGTTGTCTGTATCTCTGTGATTCAGAGATAAGAAATAAGACTGCTTGCTGCAAAAACCCTGCCCAGCTCTTGTATAATCTGCTTCAACTAGGAGTGCTGTGAGGCTACATCTCCTTGGAGGCTGCAGAGCAGGGTCCTGCCCAGACTGAGCTCGGCCAGGCCTGCTGGGCCCGGAGCTGGCTAGTCCACTCACTGTTTCTGTACTGGGCAAGCTGCTTCCTAGGCTGTACCTATAAAGTAGATCACTAACAGCTCTGCAGCACAGAGGGGATTAAGTGAGACAATAGACAGAAGTACTTGGCTTGCTGCCTGGTTCATGGTATGTGCTCAAAAGAATCAGTAATTATTACTATTACCAACAACTTAGACTCCAAAACTGCATTTCTAGCTGCCTGCTAGGCCTCTTAATTTTGGACAATTCTCAATTTCACTGCGCTACAATGAGAAAAAGGGACCCGCCTCCTATTGAAACCACCACCATTCATACAACTGCCTAGTGCAGCCGTGGGCAAACTACGGCCCGCTTGAAATGAATAAAACTAAAAAAAAAAAAAAGACCGTACCCTTTTATGTAATGATGTTTACTTTGAATTTATATTAGTTCACACAAACACTCCATCCATGCTTTTGTTCCGGCCCTCTGGTCCAGTTTAAGAACCCATTGTGGCCCTCGAGTCAAAAAGTTTGCCCACCCCTGGCCTAGTGTCAAGGCCTTGCCAGCACCAACTCTCCCTTCCCCTCGCCCTCTTGCCTAGTGTTTCCTATAGCTCACTTCCATGGGAGGCAGTGCGGGATGGGGTGAAGAGCATGGACCAAATTCAAGCTCTGCTTCACCACCTAGTTAATTAACTTCTAAGTCTCTGTTTTATTTATTTCCTTCTGTAAAATCGGAGGAACAAAAATTCTGCCTCAGGAAGCCGCAGTGTGAATTAAATGAAAGAATCCCTATAAAGCACTCTGAACCAAACTGGTTGAGTAACCAAAGAAAATTAGCAAATTAGTAATATTATTCCACTACTTTTGCCTCACAGTTAATTATAGATAATATTTTATACAACTGTAATGGAATACTGACTCTCTTGATGGATTATAAGCAACTTGAGGGCAGGAACCATGTCCTATTCCTTTTTATAGCCTCCCAATAACTACTGGTGTTGCCCATACAGTAAGCTCTTAAAAACACTTACTGGCCCAGCTGCAGTGGCTCAGTGGTTGAGGGCAGACCTATGAACCAGGAGGTTACAGTCCCATTCCTGGTCAGGGCACATGCCCAAGTTGCGGGCTCGATCCCCAGTAGGGGGCGTGCATGAGGCAGCCAATCAATGATTCTCTCTCATCATTGATGTTTCTCTCTCTCTCCCTCTCCCTTCCTCTCTGAAATCAATAAAAACATTTTAAAAACACATATACACAAACCGTACGTGGACCCCAATATACAAAAGAGCTAAAAGATCTGGTTCAAGTGGGGGTGGGGGTCTTACCAGGCCTCCTTTAACCTGTTTCTGTGGTAGACCGAGGTTAGAAACAGACATGCTCAGTTTTCCTGTTTGGAATGTCTCTCCAAGATCTCCATGAAACAAACTCCTGCTATCTAGCCTTTCAGGTCCCCCTCCCAGAGCCTCGCACTCCCCGCCTCTCTCTGTTCTCCATCACTACTCTGCCTCAGTGGGCACAGAACGGAATGAGGACAGGTTAGAAGTGAGGCAAGCTGGGCTCGGTCACAAATCGTTGTGTAAACTGGTACTAGTCACTGATTTCATTAGGCTTCAGGCATTCACTATTTAAATGAGCAAATTCTATAAAATCAATATTCCTTAAAGTGTAGGATGTAATTTCAGGTGGCATATAGGTGAACATTAATTACAGTGATAGAATCCATTTTGACGATTAGAAAAAAAGAATATCACATTCATGATATTGAGGATATTGTGAAAGCATGCACAGATTTCTTTAAATAAAAATATAAAGTAAGTAACAATATAAGTGGTACACGAAAACTGCATCCTAATTGTGAGGATATATGGAGATGTTAAAGTCTCGGAAAAAGTGGAGTAGAGGGTACATGGGAAAGACTGCTACAGGCACTGGGGTTTATTTTCAGGATAAGGGAGATGTTCTGGAACTAGGTAGTAGAAATGGGCCCACAATTCTGTGGCTATTCTAATGCCCACTAGCTTTTTAAAAAGTGAATTTATGGTAGGTGAGTTACATCTCAATTAGACTGTTATATAAAAAAACCAGACTAGAGATTCTGCAAAATTCTTTCCCTTTTTTGGTCATGATGTATGTGTAACTCAGCAACTGCTCACAGAAGCTGGCTTCTTATAATTTGCTAATTTATATTATCTTTTTCCAATTAAATTGGAAGTTTCCTGATGGTAGGAAATAATAAGGAAGCAATTAAGATTTTCTATAAGTAATGAATGCATTATCCTCAACAAATACTTGTTAAACTAAATGGAAATATGAAGAAAAATCTGGAATATGGCTATCATTTTAAATTCTAACTTTTTAGAAAATATATGTCTAAATATGAGCATCTACAGCCATTCAGACATCAGCCTACATGAAAGGACTCTTGTTGTTTTGCCGTATCTAGACATCTAGAGTAGACTATGTTCTAACTTCTAACTTATCATAACTGCTAAATTTTTGAAACTAGTCAAAGAACTTAGATCTTGTGGCCATTGGCATTTTATTTGTTGAATAATAATTCAACTTCCACATAGAAGCAAATGAATGGTTCTATATTCCTACACTGATTTTTCAGCTTAAAATGGCTTTAGTAGCCGAGACTGATTTCTTTGCTGAAATGTCCTAGTAGAACCCAGTGGAAAACTGAAATACTGTGCTGAGTTAGCCAAGGGGGTAATACAATTAGAAATGGAATATGGTAATAGAAATGGAATATGACAGCTTTGCAGGTTAAGTGATTTTGAAACCGAAAAGGACCAAGATCTCCCGAGGGCACACTGCACTGTGTAATTCAAGTACAGCGCAGAGTAATGAAGAGCTTAAGAACCTCAATTTCCCTATTTGCTACCTATTCTCAAAAAAGTAGAGGAACTCTTTTTTTTTAAATTTAATTTATTCATTTTTTATTTTATTTTAAAACCCGTATAGTTTTATGAACCAGTGTCTCCCCAATAAATTCAACGAGAGAGGGAGAGGGAGAGGGAGAGGGAGAGAGAGAGAGAGAGAGGAAGAGAGGGAGAGGGGGAGAGAGTGAGGAAAAAAAGTAGAGGAACTCTTAACCCTCCATACAACCTAATCCATCTGTTGAAGACCTTATTGAAATGTACAGAAAAACTCAAACTGTCTTAGAACAACAAGTGATCAAAACTTCCATGGGATTTGTACCCAGTTTTCCCACTGCATTTAAAAAATAATAAGTTATAGGGTTATATGTCAATTGTATCTTAATAAAGCTGGGGGAAAAGTACAGGTTATTTGAATTTCTTTTTGTGCTGCTGCTTCAATAGGATGGGGTTAGTGTAAACTTTGATTCCAAATCTCCAGATGTTTCTATGACTATATGTCTTCTTTATCACTGCATCCTAAACACCTGGCATAATCTAGCATACAGCAGCTGCTCAATGCATCTATGTGGAATGAATGGATGGACTCAAATTCTATCCGACACTGGAGTCATGCTGTGGACAGCTATGCTCACCTCTGTTTCCTGCAGGCGGTGTCCGATGAGGCTGAGGGACTCTCCCAGCAGCTGTAGATGAGCAGCGACATCAATGGGCTCTGTCTCAGGGGCTTTGGCCGGGGAGGCTGGTAATAGCATGGTGGTGGGCGGGGACTTCTTTTGGGGTGACAGCACTCCTGCAGAGGAAGCTGAGAACAGAGACGAAATAGAGAGACCAAGCTTCCTATGGCCTTGAACACCACAAAAATGCCCTTCCTGATTTTCCCTGTTTGGGAGCTATGCCAGGTATTAGCACAACTATGGACTGTGGGCCTAATCTGGCCCATGACCTGTTTTTGTATGGTCTCGAGGTAAGAATAATTTTACATTTTTAAACGGTTGTAGATAAAACAAAGAATATGTCACAGAAAAAGCACTTGGGCCTGCAAGGCCTGAAATATTTTCTCTCTGGCCCTTTACCAAAAAAGTTTGCTGACTTCTGATTTATGTTTTCTAAATGCCTTTTCAACCTATAATGTTCAGTAGTAATACCTGGGTATCAAGCTCTGCTTCTAATGTAGGCTGCTCTCCCAATTTCTCAGAGAGGCAGCAGAATTTACAGTGCTCTGGGGGAAAGCAAAGCAGGAGAGGGATGTGGCCACTACCTTTTACTTTCATGGAGCCTTCTGAGCTGGATGCTTTTCTTTTCACAGTTGTAGCTTCTGCTTTGTTTTGTTTGTGTTGCAGATACTGAGCTTTTTGCTTCCAAATCTGCAATCAGATCCAGGCAAAATAAAATCAATCAAAATGTAAAAGTAAAAGGGAAAGCAGTCATGGAAGAGAAAAATAAAGAAACGAGAGGGGACAGTGCAGACGGTTGATGCTAACTCTCAAGCGGAGGGCCACTGAGCAGGCACAGACACTGATTGCTGACTGAACTTAGGGCACTGCAAACATTCCTCAACGCTAATGGTCAGATCTCAGCATTGATTTTAGATCTCTACGATCACAATGTAAAATCATGGAGTAAACATCTGGCTCGGTATAATGACCATGTGGTTTAAATATTTCTTCTAACTTGCTAGTGGGCAATACCAATAGTAGGCTAACATTGACGTGAAAAATAGAAACTAAAGATAAACTACCTAGGTCAGAGATATTTTGGTTGTTTTACCCAGATGAGCTATACCTTAAAGCAAGATGGTAATTCTAATTCCTAACCGCCTTTGTATCAGCCTACTGGAAAGTGACTATGACTCAGACATGACTAGTTATCACAGTCTCATTAGCTTCTTCACAGTACGGGACATTATCTGGTAGTGGGTGATGAGGATGATGGCCTGGAACCTGGCTCCCTAGTAAACACAGTCCCATAGTTTTATTATTTGCAGTGACTATTAAGTGGATGCCTTTCCTCACTTCTCAGACCATGGGCTGACTAGTAGGTGTTTGTAGTAAAGGGATTTTTTCTTTTAACAGTTTAATCACTGTCCAAGTTAGGTCATCTTTTGGCTCAAATGTAAGACTGTTGCAAAAAAAAAAAAAAATTAGAAGAGGTTAGAAAAAACAGCCTCCATGCAGCTAAATTTTACCCAGAGTACACTGGCACCAACCAGAGTTAATGCCCTCTACTAAGCCATTTTCCATCGACTTGTCATTGTTTCACTATTTCAGTGTTCTTTGCCTGGGTGGTCTATGGGAGAATCATACATTTTAGAAGGCATCAAGCAATTAAAAAAATATGTTTATAAAAAAGTGTACTTACCAGTTTATCCTTTTCTGGCAACTGCTTCCACACCTCAGCCAGTTTTTTACTAAGTTCCCCAAAATCTGGCAAAAAATAGTAAAAAGCTCAATAAAATAAAGGTTTAACTATCAACAAAACAGAAGATTGATGAGAGCAAAAACTGGGACAAGTTTCTGAAAATCAGATCCAAATAGCACAATATTCTTTCAGAAAACCAAACCAACCCAAACCAAACCCCAGCAGTTTTCTTTTTTAAAATATATTTTTGTTGATTTCAGAGAGGGAGAGAGATAAATATCAATGATGAGAGAGAATCATTGATCGCTGCCTCCCGCACGCCCCCCAACTGGGGATCGAGCCCGCAACCTGGGCATGTGCTCTTGACCAAAATCGAACCAGGGACCCTTCAGTCTGCAGGCCGATGCTCTATCCACTGAGCCAAACCAACTAGGGCCCACCAGTTTTCTTGATTCTTTTTTATAGGGAAGGGACCCCTGTGGTGGTCATGAGGTGGACTCAAATCCTCTCGCATCTCCTCTCTAGGGATCTGTTCGTTAAGCATCTTTCCGGTGTCTTTGAATTCGATCCCACAATCCAGGGCTTATCAACTTAGGTTAAAGAAAGTATGTGCTGTAGAGGTTGAGGAAGGATGTTAGATTTTTCCTGAATTTCTGAGAGCTCAGTACCAAGAAGAATTTCCCTGCAGCTGCTGAGAAGCATCCTCCAGAGGCGTGCCCGGCAAGGTCAGGCTTTGCACAGCGCAGTCTTATCTGCTGTGGTCCTTCACGTGTGCCTCCCAGCACCGTGATGAGAAATTCGGGAAACTATTTACATCTCAGGCAAGTCAGATTTATGGAGGTTAAGTGCCTGTCCAAGGTCTGTGGTGCAGTGTTTTTCTCACCTCACTAACTTCTAATACACAGGCAAATGTGACAGTATAAGTCATCTCACAACTGCACACCCAAGGGCAGTTTAAGGAAAAGGTCAACTGTAGAATCTTGGAAATAAGCAGCTGCATATTTATGTACTGAGCTTCATAATATTTAATTTTACTGCTTTCCATTTTATGAACTTAAGAGATACAAATGAAAAGCTTATCACTTTTATGGTCGGGGTGAACTAAGACAAAATCTAGAGTGACTTGCAGATCTGCGGGAAAAAATGAGATTTGGGTTCCTTTAACACTAGGGGAGAAGCTGCCTCCTGACTGAATTAACTGCCCTGCTTCCGAGGCGCACGTGGAAAGTGGAAACGAAGATGAGAAATGTTCTTACCTATGCCAGGATGGTCAGCCACAATGGTCACGCGGTACTCTTTACAGAACACCTGGTAGGCCGACATGTTCTTCTTTTTTGGCTGGAGCCACATGAGAACAGAACAGGGTTGATCAGAACACAAGTAACTCTGAATCTAACACCCTTTTCCATCCAGGAAAGCGTTCTAAACTACTAACCAGCTTTCCCAGAGAGGACCATTAACCTAATCCCTGCTTCTTATCACCCAGAGATGACTATCAGTATTGCTTAGGAGGTAAAAGCACATGCTAACTCTTTTTTAGATGTTTCAGACTGCTGCAGCTGCGCGGTAATTACTTGTAAAGCCCCCAGCCTTCCTGTGTACAATCTCACATTATGTATTCTTTCAAAACTGAATGCTGAACAAATTCTTTACATCTCCCAGGATGTCACTTTTCTCATCTTTGAAATAACAACCACATAATTTCCTTTTAAACTGTGAAAGCCAAGAGCCAAATCTATTTCCTTTTGTTTCTCTGCATTTGATTTCTAATCTTATAATTTTCCTGATCCTGCTTTTACTGTCACTTGTAGTCTACCATTATTTCATTGTTCACATTCTTGTGGTTCAGGTGAGGTAAATAAATAACAAGAGAATTCTTTGGTAGTCAAGGTAGGATGAACCTCTTTCTCTCCAACAATCTACTTTGTACTACTTGAAGTATGTTTGCTCTTCACTGGATTATGACAATTCCAAAAGCAGCATGGTTTTTGAGAAACAGCCAGTTCAATGAGGGATATTTAAAACAAAAGATGACATATTCCTATGCATTCCATTTTACAACTATCCATAGACGGAGGGGGAAAAAGTTAAGTTTTCCTACCTGAAAAGATTCATTAGGTAGCACCTGTCTAAACCTTTCATTTGAGGACAAGAAAAGGGAAACTCAGAAAGTAGTGATTTGCTTGCAGTTATGACTACAACTAAACTAAGCGATAACACCAGAATTGAGTACCACCTAGGTAGCCTGGGCTATGCATTTTGGGCCAATGAAAGAAAGATAGTTGCTTCCTTACAGAAGTAGTTACTATTTAAAAAGAAAAGATTATCCCTTTATAATCTTTATCCAATAAACTGAGATGTGTTTAGCATGCTTTCCTTTAAAACTTTGTCTGTAAGCATCGAGTTATGTGGATCAGTCCTCCATCTGCTCCCAACACAGTCCTTCCTGGTCCTGCAGTTATTATGACGAATGTTTGGTGCTTGAAAAGTTACTGGGAACTTTCGTTTGTCTTAAGTGTCCGATTTTATGATAAAAACAAACCAACAAACAACACAGTCCCGTTTCTTGACTTCAGAGTTGCGTATTGTTTTACTTAAGTGTACACTTTATTCACCTTAGTTCTTAATGTTGTTTCCATAAAATAATTACCCTCAAAAGCTTATGCGATGGCTCTGATTTTAATTCCAAAAGGAATTCTAATTTTTGATGGGTGACAAATGGGAGGGGATTGGAGGATAGGTGAAAAAAGGGAAGGGATTGAGAAGCACAAATTGCTAGTTATAAGAAGAGTCACGGGATGTAAAATACATATAGCACATAGTGAATAATATTGTAGTATCTACATATGGAGTCAGATGGGTCCTAGACTTATCCGGGGATCACTTCATAAGTTACATAAATGCCTAATCATTATGTTGTATACCTAAAATTAATATAATACTGTATGTCAAATAATTGAAAAATTAAAAAATGAACAAAAGCAATTCTGAAACCATTCTGAGAAACAGAAACTTTCCTGATAGCTTCCAAAGTAAGTGCTTTCAATGAGACAGCAAGCACTTCTTTGGATATTAAAACTGTGGCATGTTTGTTACAAATTCAGCTTTAAAAGTTTTAAACTAATCTTTTTAAATAGCTTAGCCATAGGCCTGCCAATTACTGGAGTATATGATGAAAGAATTTGTGGAAGTCTATACTTAGCCACATCTTTCTCAACTATAGAATCAATCTCACTATTAAATATTGACAATAGAAAGAATATGTGCTTGAGAGAGTTCATAGCTCATTTGGTCATACTTTTAAACATGCATGGAGTTTTAACAATGTTTTCTCAAACACTATATAATACTGTAAAAGTTTTCATGCTCCCTATTCCCCCAGGCTATAACATAAAATTAAAACTTTACAAAATTAAACACAGCTCCTGGCCAATATATTAGCTCCAAATCCACTTAATAAAGAAAGGGTTCCTCTTAAAACTCTTCTAAAAGACTTTATTCAGTTATGTAGAAAATAAACCGCCGAAACCGGTTTGGCTCAGTGGATAGAGCGTCGGCCTGTGGACTGAAAGGGCCCAGGTTCGATTCCGGTCAAGGGCATGTACCTGGGTTGCGGGCACATCCCCCGGGGGGATGTGCAGGAGGCAGCTGATCGGTGTTTCTAACTCTCTATCTCTCTCCCTTCCTCTCTGTAAAAAATCAATAAAATATATTTAAAAAAAAAAAAAAGAAAAAAAAAGAAAATAAACTAGCATTTATTGAGTACCTGCACTGGGTAGGGTGAGTAGTTAAGAGGATGAGCTCACATTCTAAGGTAGTTAAGCAGCACAAAATAGTGGAAAACACATTAACTTTAGAGCTTAAAGGCCCGCCATCTTTCCCTAGCTTTCCCTTATACTAATTATTTGATCCTGAATAAAACATATAAGAAGTGGAGAGCTCTTCTGATAGGTGATATTAAAAGTATTTCAATGACAAAGAAGGAAAAGCAGAGACTTTAGGAAAGATTTCAAAGGCAACACAAAAAAATAACCTATCAAAGTACTTTGCCATTCATCTATATTTATAAAAGCCTAAGTGACTGTTCGACTGGTAGCTATGACGCGCACTCATCACCAGGGGGCAGATGCTCAACACACAGGCATAGAAACATGGAACAGACCGATGAATCTCAGAGGGAAGGGGGGAGAGGAAGAGATTAACCAAAGATTTTATATGCATACTAGAGGCCTGGTGCACGGATTTGTACACTGCTGGGGTCCCTCAGCCTGGCCTGCGGGGATCGGGCCGATCTGTGCACCGGGTCTCTGACAGGTCCCAGATCGCAAGAGGGCACAGGCCAGGCCGAGGGCCCCCACCGGTGCACGAATCCATGCACCAGGCCTCTAGTTTATTAATAAATATTTATTAGAGTATCTACTTTCTGCCAGATATTGGGAATCAGACACACAGATCAATATATCCTGATAATAGAATGTGACAACATTATAGGGAAAGTACTGGATGCTACAAGAACATGTAATAGGAGCAATTCACCTAATTAGCCTCTGGAGGAAGTGACATTTAACCCAGGCCTGAAAACTGGGTAGAATTAGCCAGATGAAGAGAGGTCAAGAGTGTTCTAGGCAGAGGGAACATGTGGTAACTCTCATCAAACAGAGGTGAGAGATGGCGTCAGAGTTGCAAGCAGATCCACAGATGGAAGCCTTGTAACCTATGTATTATAGCAAGCATGTCAAACTCACGGGCCGCATGCCACATGCCTCATTTATTTGGCCCGTGTTAGCCTTTGACATGTTTGTATTACAGTATGAACCAACAGAAGCGATTCAAGTAGTCAAGCTTTTCAAGCAGGAAGTAACATGGCCAAGTTGCACTTTAGGGCCGTGGAGAACAGCCTGGAGAGGAGTAAGAGCAAAGGTGGGGAGACCACGCAGGGGACTGCTGCAATAGTGCCAGGGACGGGTGAGGATGGCCTACAGCCAGGACAGTGAGGTTGGAGGAGAGCAAATACATTGGAAAGGAGGGAGAAGCGGCAGGGTGGGTCAGAGACAGTGTGGCAAAATGGAGAGCGGGGTTTTGGAGGCCAGCAGATCTAAGTTAGCATCCTGATCATACTCTTTACTAGTTACACAAATTACTTCATTTCCCCGAGCTTTAGTCTCCCTATAGGTCAAACTTGGAAAGTGCCATTTTTACTCAAAGGTGGGAATGAATCGGACAGTGTTTGGCACTTCAGTAGGTACTCAGTAATATTATTTATGTGGTAGGCAGGAATCCAGGATGGCTCCCACGACTTCCGCCCCCTGGTTTACAAGCCCTGTCTAATGCCCTCCCCTGGAGTGTGGGCAGGACGGTGACTGCGATGGGATACTGACTCCCACGATTATTTCACATGAGATGGCAGGTGGAATTAAGGTCCCCAGTGAGTGAATCCGAGTCAGTCATTACGATTATCCAGTGTGGGCCTGACCTGGTTAGGTGAGCCCATGAAGGAAACAAGATGCAACAGCAGACACTCTCCTGCTGGCCTTGGCCTTGAAGGAAACAGGTGCCATGCGTTCCACCACGGCAAGAAACTGAACGCTGCCAGCAGCCTGAAGGAGCCGCCAACTCCTGGAAGGGCCCCTCGTCTCTCAGGTGAGAACCTGGACGGGGCCCTCGGGCTCAGTCTGCGAGAGCCTGAGCAGAGCCCAGCGGAGCCCCATCTGGACTTCTGATCTACAGAATTAGGAGATCATAAAGAAATGCTGTTTTAAACTGCTGAGTCTGTGGTAATTTGTTATGCTACAATAGAAATCTATGAGTTCTTTTCTATTCCCTGCCTTTTTCAAAATAGAACTTGTGGCATCCAAAAAGCTAATACAAGCTTTTTCACGCATAGAAAACAGCAACACGGCCTTTACTTTAAACTTTTCATTTAAATAGTAAAGGTCCCATTTTCACTCTTCTGTTGGTGAAGCCAGCCCTGTTTAAGGAGGTTGGAGTTCTGGGTGCTGCTTCTCCTTCATTAATTTTGTAGCAGCTTCACATCCCCAAATGCTTTAAGTGTTCTAATAAGACACAATGGAGCAGCACTACACACACAACACACCAAGCTTACCCAAGTTCTATATTTAAGGGGGGGGGGGGGGAGGGGGGGGGGGGGGGGGAGGGAGAGAGAGAGAGAGAGAGAATGAGAATATGCGTGAGGGCTGGACTGACCATTCTGGGTGATTCTGCTCCAAGAACCTATTCCTTGGCGTGTGAAAGACGATAAATCTGCTTTCCCCAGATAGTTCCTGTATGTCTCTCTCAGGGTGTACAACTCACTACTAATCAAGTGTAGCTAACGTTAAAAATAGTAAAATGATGGCTCCTGCAAATATGCCAATGACTTCAGGTGCGGAAGATAGGAAACCTAGCTGCATTGGGCTGGCATTTTGTTGGACTCAGAACCTGCTGGCCTTCACTGTGGAGTCTTCCTGGGGCATCTTCAAGGGAAACTCTAACAGCTTCCACCTTATGTGCTGACCTTAGAATCTAATCATTGCACAGGATGCAACTTCAGTCTGTGCACTAAAGTTCCAAATTAAACTGGTTAAAATTTTCCCAGGGCACAGACATTTTTATAAATTAGTAGTTAAAAACACACAAACAATGGATGATCTCTACACATACAAAACTTTCCCACGAGATTCTAAATGAAAGGCCAGTTTTTTCCAGTCAGACTTTCTCATGCAAGTATTGCAAGTGATCCACAGTGGATCTGGAATAACATGAACTGCCCTTTAATAAAATGTTAATATTTTGAAAACTTGGATACATTAGTATTAATTGTAGCAAATGACTTGTAACAAGTCCACTTACTGTGACTCACAATGTTGTAATTTCACAGCCAGAACATCCTTTTAAATGTTTGATGACATTGGTCACAGTATCAAGATCTTTCAAAGAGCAACTTCTTAATGCTCTTTATAAAACAGTCCTGCTTAATTAACTCTTTGGGGTCTTAGACTCTGAGAATATGATAAAAACTACTCTTCAAGCCTTCTCATGACTCTAGTTTAAAAATGTCTTTTAACAGCTGATTCACACAGCCAGTCGGCCTGGTGGTCAAATCCCTCTAGTATTAACTACAACAATCAAGGCTCAACTAGAACAAGACTGCGCACAAAGACCACTAGGGGGTGCACCAAGAAAGCATAAAAAATGCGGAGACAAAAAAACATGACAGAAATGGACGATATAGAGCTAAAAAACGCAATTTTGAGGGCTTGCAAAAATGTGCTAGAAGCTGCCAATAAACTTGAGGAGAGACTCACGAAAACTAATGAGACCCTCGATGCTATGATAAAGAGGATAAACTTTCTGAGGGTTAAGTCAAAACATAATTTAGAAATCTTAAAAATACAACTTGGCTTTCTTCTGCTGATGACAGGGTCTGATCTCTTCATTAATATGAATAGTGTAGGAGACATCTGTGGAAATTAAGACTTTTAACAACCTTACTAGGTGGTGCCATCATCACTGCCATTTTAAACACAAGGAAACGGAGATCCATAGTCATGTATCAATGGAGTGGCAGGGCCAGCATCTGAACTCAGACAGTCTGGCTTTGGAGCCCGTACTCATAACCATGACAACTGATGCTTTTGCGAATGAACTGGACTGAGATCCCTAAGTCTGATCTGGCTATAGGACAGGGTGCAAAGTAAGGTTTTCACACCAAAGCTTTTATTTTGACCATTCTGAATGGAAATCTTTCTAAAATATACGCTGTAGCCGAAACTGGTTTGGCTCAGTGGATAGAGCGTCGGCCTGCGGACTGAAAGGTCCCAGGTTCGATTCCGGTCAAGGGCATGTACCTTGGTTGCGGGCATATCCCCAATAGGAGATGTGCAGGAGGCAGCTGATCGATGTTTCTCTCTCATCGATGTTTCTAACTCTCTATCTCTCTCCCTTCCTCTCTGTAAAAAATCAATAAAATATATTTAAAAAAAATAAAAATAAAAAATAAAATATACGCTGTACTTCTGATATCTCTCACAATACACCCGTGTCTACAATTTAAATACTTTCTGTATAGTGGAAAGAGAATGGACCCTGTCATCAGAAAAACCTGGGTTCAAATTCCTACTCTGCCACTAAATAGGTGTGTGGCCTGGGGCAGGTAATATCACTTTTTTGGGCTTATTTCTGTGAAATGGAGATAATATCGACACTTCATTGGGTTCTTGTAAAAATTCACTGATATACCATAGATTAAAAAACTTAGTGTCGTGCTGAGAACACTAGAGTGAAACCTCTACAAATATAGCTATTACTATTGTAATTTACTAATTCTTTTTTTTTTTTAAATATATTTTATTGATTTTTTACAGAGAGGAAGGGAGAGAGATAGAGAGTTAAAAGCATCGATGGGAGAGAAACATCGATCAGCTGCCTCCTGCACACTCCCCACTGGGGATGTGCCCGCAACCAAGGTACATGCCCTTGACCGGAATCGAACCTGCGACCCTTCAGTCCACAGGGCGATGCTCTATCCACTGAGCCAAACCAGTCAGGGCGTAATTTACTAATTCTTACTCAGCTCTACCTTCTTCCTTAATTCATCTTTGGCCTCAAGATTCGGCTCAGATGACAGCTCCCCCAGGAAACCTTCTCTGACACCTCCAGGCTCTCCCCATGCTCCCTCAGCACCTGTCTCTGCTGAGGTCCATCACACGGAACACTTTCCAACCTCTCTTACTACACCCAAGGCCGACACTATCCCACTCATGTTTGTCCACAGCACCTGGCAAGTGCCTGGCACAATGCATGAGTACCGAGTAAGACAGACTCAGTTGTGCATGAAAGGCCAGTGTGCACTCATTTGTATTACCTCATCCGATCTTCACAACACCCTGTAGGTGCAGTAGCTGAGTGCCAGAGCGCTATTCCACAAGAACAGGCTCAGAGAGGCCACGTGATTCATCTCTAGGCAATGTTCCTTCCCCCAGCTCCCCTGAAGTGCTCCCAGAAGCTGCAGGAAACTCGCTTTATAACATCTGCTTTTGCTCCTTAGAGACCCTGTTTTGGTTCTTAACTGTTTCCAAATAGGTGAGATAGTGCAGTGTTTGCTTCCTAAAAGCAAAAAACAGAGCAAAACGAAAACAAAACCATAAAAGCATAGTTTCCTTGTTTAGTCTAACGTGATTGGTGGTTTAAAAAATTTTAAAAAGATGCTTTCATTTTATGCTTTTGAAGAATTCAGGATGAAATCAACAGTAATTATAAAACAACTATTTACTGAGCTGAGCCTTGTGCTAAGTGTGTTACGTGTATCACCTAATTTAGTCTTAATAACCTCATTTGAAGTGAGGAAACAATCTTAAGAGGACAAGGCTAAAGTAGCAGAACAAGAATCTAAGTCTGCTGAATTTGAGTCCAAGCTCTCATTGTATTTCATTATATTCCGCCTCTTTAATTTAAAAATATCTTTACGTACGTCTTAGTAGGACTAATCTCAGACAGCAGCACACTATATTGGTTTCCTTTGACCTAGAACCAACCTACTTTTAGCTTTGTCAAAAGGTATTATGGCACTGGGTAGCCATCTCTTAAAGTTTTAAAAAGGCATGTGGTAGAATGGAAAGAGTACAGGTTTGGGGTTAAAGAAACCCATGTTAAAATTCTGGCTCCATGTCTTTTCAGCTTTCTCCTCTGCCAAATGGTACCTATCAGTCAGGACTGCTATGCATGTAAAATGCCTAGGAAAGCCTGGCACATAGCAGGCACTCAAGAGATAGTAGTTACTAGCTTTCACCACTTACTGCTGTTGTTCAGCTTTAGTCTTACCAATGGAGAATGTATATAGAACCATCACAAGTCTAATTATAGCTCAGACTTTAGCTTAGCAGATTGGCAACAATGCCTGGGTGTGCCAGGCAGTAGGACACCTGGCTAGCCTTAGTTTGCTTAGAGAAAATGTGGACATTCTGGAAACATACAGATAATTAAAGGGCACCTCTCTGAAGTGGCAACATTATTTTGAGTGAAAGTGGGCTTTGTTGATTTAATAAAACTTTGAAATGTTACCATGTCCTGTGCCTCCTATATACACACAAAAACTTCCACTCTAATGGGATGATTTTTAAGGGGAGTCATTAAGATACTACCATGTGATGAATCTTGCAGAGAATAACTCTGCTCACATTTGCAGTGAGCTCTTTTATTCACTAGTTACAATCAGTGAACAATGTTTTATGGTTTCATCAGCCACTTGTATTTCCTGAATAAATGGAAAACAGCACAAATGAGCAGACAGATACACCAGAGGAAGTTATATATTAAAGCGTAATCATGGATAAGTAACACAAGGAATGCTCAAGGCTGCCCAGTGAGTTTAGCTGATGTTAGTAAATAGTGAACATATAATCAATTTTCTGTACTTAATAAGAGAAATACATTCAGGAAAGTAAAATCATGCTTTTCTACTTTTCTGGCTATTAGCTTTGTAGAAAAGTCATGTTTGGGAGGAACGTTTCTTGTTTTTGACACCAAAAATGTATACCTTCTTAATCTTAAAATTTGATTGTTTAAAATTTCTCTTACTTGGTATATATGAAATTTTTCCTTTAAAAACTGCTGTGCTCAAAAAAAATATTACCATGTAATTTCTCTGTTCCTTCTTAGAAAGTAAGATTCAACAACAAAGATACAAGCAAGCAAGCAAGAACACTCACTTCCCAAATAGAACTCAACACTGAAAGTGTTTCCTGTCACTAGGGAGGGAGTCCAATTTCCCTTCTCTGTATCGGTCAAAATTCTCCAGTAAGAGTTCCACCCCTGCTGCCTTCGCTGCTCACTATCCCTTGACCTCCGCCCACCTGGCTCCTATTCTTCCCCACCACACATAACAGTTTGTCCTCTCCAGCATGAGACCGTCTACTCTGAGACTGCCTGTCTCCTCCCTTCCGTGACACTGACCCCTCTCTGGTTTTCCTCCAACACAACTGCTCCCTCTTCCTTCGCCAGTGCTCTCAGGTGAGTGTTCTGTAAGATTCCGCTCCGGGCTCTATTTCCTCCCGTCCACTCACATATTTCATTCATTGCACAGGAGCACCCAACTTCTAACCCTAGTTTCAACCATTCTGCTGAATTCTAGGTCTCACAATTCCATTGCTCTCTGGAAATTCTAGTGAGATGATTCTAACAACTAATATTTATGAACTGTCCACTAACGTGCTGAGCATGGTGCAAAGCCAAAGTTCCCAAACTTTGCTGGTTCATGGTGCCTACTTTTCACATGGTACTTGCTTTCCATCAGACCAATTACAGAAAACCCAGCTTTGAAACGATATGGCTTTATTAAAAGACATGTACATGAGAAGATATTGAAACTGTGAATTACTTTGAGCTAGTAATTCACAAGGTTTCTGACAGATGTCAAGTACTGCTGTTTCTTTAGAAAATTTAATATATTTAAAATACCTAATGGTGCCCCTTTGAGTTTGCTATGGCACCCTGCCACACTGAAGCCCTAAACACATCCCCATGCATCATCTCATTCAGTCTGTATGGGTCCTATTAGGGCAGTGATGGCGAACCTTTTGAGCTCGGCGTGCCAGCATTTTGAAAAACCCTAACTTAACTCTGGTGCCGTGTCACATATAGAAATTTTTTGATATTTGCAACCATAGTAAAACAAAGACATATTTTTGATATTTATTTTATATATTTAAATGCCATTTAACAAAGAAAAATCAACCAAAACAAATGAGTCCGCGTGTCACCTCTGACACGCGTGTCATAGGTTCGCCATCACTGTATTAGGGTCTATTATCACCTCCAGCTTACAGATGGAGAAGCTGTGTAGCTTGCACAACATCGCAGAGCTTATCAGTGGCAGAGCCAGGATTTGAACCCAAGTGCTTTGGCTCCATAGCTCACTATCTTAACCACTTAGATATGCTGAATTTCTTGATGCTTATATCTTAACTGTAAACCTAACTTATCTTCTCCCAAACCAGCCAGTCTCCTTGCTTCCTACTTTGATTACAGCCCTGGTCATAGACTCTAAGGGAGAAAGGGGACAGCATTTCTACAGTTGGCTCTCCAGTCTCTGCTCACTGTAGACTGAGGGAACAGGATTCCTGAAACGTTTCTGTCTAGGTGGACTTTCAGGTAGTTCTTTTTTATACTGAAACAAAACCCAGGAAAGGATATTTGTTTAAAGCTTCACAGAAGTTTAAAAAGCACGGTATGTGTCCCATAAATATTTGTTGGATAAATTATTACATTCAAAGTCTGACTGCTTCAGGTTTGGACAGTCACAATCAAATACTGATTCATAAGAAGACTTTTGCCCTGACTATAATTCTTTTTCACTAGCAACTGCTGGCCACATGGGGGAAATTACAAATAACTCCCTACCACATACAAGAAACCACCAATGAATTGATAAATAAGTGGAACAACAAATCGATGTTTCTCTCATGATTTTATTTTCTAAGGTACTCAGGTTCAAAACCTTAAGGGACATCTTTATGCTCACTTGTATTTCTGGCTTCCCAGATCCAAGCCCAGTGGCCAGATGTCAGTTTTCCCTTCAGTTGCTCCTGAACCTGTCGCCCATTTTATTTCTATCAGCTTTGACAACTGATTTTGGACTAGAATAAGCTTCTGGGTTATCTGTCTCAAGTCTCTCTTCAGTCTAAACCACCTGGTACAGCTCTATCATTTTATTCTGAAATTATCATTTAGAGCAGTGGTCGCCAACCGGTGGTTCGCGGACCACTGGTGGTCTGTGAGGTCCGAAAGGTTGGCGACCACTGGTTTAAGGAAACCTTTAAAAGCGGTCGCCAACCGGTGGTCCGTGAGGTCCGAAAGGTTGGCGACTGCTGATTTAGAGCATATCTACACCCTACTCATAACCCCGTGCCCAATGCCAAATCCTTTATTTTGGAATTTAAAACTCTCTGCCATTTGCTCCCAACCTGCGTTTTTCAATACATGTTTTCATCGACATAGTCACTCATTTGCCATATCACAAAATGCTTACCAAGGACATAAAGGAATTGAAGGCACTATTAAGGTGACTAAAACAGCCCCTGCCGAGTTAAAACACCTGTAAGAAGCTAATAGTCTTTAAAAGGGGAAATGGAACATGTACAAAGATGGCAGTAAGTGCAATAAGGGAGAGATAGCAAGGTGTTATGAAAGTTCAGAAGTTAATTCTGGTCCTGGCTGGGTTGGTCAGTTGGTTAGAGCGTCCCGATATGCTAAGGTTGTGGGTTCAATCCCCAGTCAGGGCACATACAAGAAACAACCAATGAATTGATAAATAAGTGGAACAACAAATCGATGTTTCTCTCTCTCTCTCTCTCTCTCTCTCTCTCTCTCTCTCTCTCTCAAATAAATCAAAAAGTTAATTCGGACCAGAGGGTCGGGATGTCTTAGAAGAGGTGGCATTTGATTAAGTCTTGAGGGGAATGCACAGCTTCAACATGTGAGAAGGGGAAGAAGGGCTTAGAAGAAAATGAGCAGAGGAATGGTGGTAAGAATGTATGGGAAACAAGCTCAGTTCCCACACAGTGCATGTAAGCACATAGTTTTGAGTTTGGGTTGAGTGGCAGGAAATGGGGAATATAGAGAGAGATAAAGGAGGAGATGCAGGTTTGGGGATGTGAAGTACCCAAGGCATTCAGGTAGAAAGCTGTATCAGGCAGCTAGAAACGCAGGACTGGAGTTCAGTAGTTTTGCAATGCTACTTCCTAAACATCTCTCTGCCTCCATGCGTTCCCTTCCACTGACATCCTTTTTCTTCTTTAAGCTTTCTCTGACCACCTCCCTATGCTTGACACAATGGGACAACAACTCAACATTAAGAAAAACCATGAATAATTAAGATTGCTGTTTTGTATCAGATAGACTCAGCCATTGGTAATATTTTATACTTTGTGTCATTCCAAGAGATTTACCTTGCTACATTCCCAGTGGTTCACCTCAGCTGCTTATTTCCACATCTACCTACTACTATCAAGGACAAACCTGCCTCTCTCTTTCTCTGTCTCTTTCTCTCTCTTTAAATCCTCACCTGAGGATATGTTTTTTAAAAATTGATTTCAGAGAGAGAGAGACAGAGAGAAACATCATTGTGAGAAAGAAACATGGATCAGTTAGTTGCCTCCCGTACACGCCCGAACCGGGTATTGAACCAGTGACCCTTCTATGCACGGGACGATGCTCCAACCAGATGAAGCCAGGGCCCTGCTTCATCTCTTAACCCCACCACACCTTAAAAAATGTTTTACCTTTTCTCCTCTTTCTCTCTCTTTATCCTTTTCCTCTTTTTTCTTTTTTTTCTCACTATGCCCATCAGTGTGGAGGCCAGGAAGCGGTGGGGGAGGGGCAGCTGCTCCAGGGTAGGGGATGCTGGGAGGAGGGCCAGGAGTCATTGTGATCTCTCCCACCACTGCAGCAGAAAGGCCTGAACTTCTCTTGGACTTAGAATGGCGTCTCTCCTTATGCTTCTCCTTGTCCTTCTTCTTTTTGCTTTTCTTTGACTTCTTTTTCTTCTTGATTTCCCGGTAAGAGTCATCTATCACCAACTCACCAGCCTCGAGCTCCCCTCCAGAGGTTGAGTCTGATTCTACTAGGATAGGCTCAAGCCCTGGAAGATCCAGATTAGCACTGTGGGATTCTGGGAACTGGGAGGCATCAGACCCACAGCCTTCAGGGCCAGAAGATGAATGTGGGTCTGAGGACGACTTGTGCTTCTTCCGGGCTGTTTTCAGAAAGCTCTGTAACTCGTGTCCTAGGAGTAAAGCACCCTGCTCATCCCGAGCTGATTTCTTAGAGGACTTTTTCGCAGCCCCTTGCTGAGAGGGGTACTGAAAAGACTCCTCCTCCACGGAGCTGCTTCCCTTCTCCTTTGGGGAGAGAATGAGCTTCATCTTTAAACCGTCAGGCTCACGGAGGGTCAGTGTCTCGGTATTCACAAAGAGCGGTTTCATTTTTTTGGATTTGTGGGAACCACCGTCCTCCAGGGACGGCTCCCCACTGCTTCCACTGACTTTCTTCCTGTGGTGGTCCTTTTTACTCTCCGAGTGGCTAGAAGAGCTAGAGGACTTCTCCCCTGTCTTCTTGGAGGACTTGGAGCCTGCGGCCAGCGGGGAAGTGATAGCTTTCAGCAGGTCCATAGCTGTATCAGCAGCTTGCGGGCTGGACCTTTTCTTTTTCTTCTGTGACGATTCCAAAGACGAAATATCTAGAAATAACCAAGAGAAGTAGTGTCCATGTGACAAAGCAACTTCCAACAAGTTTCCCCTCTCCCCTCCCCGCCCCCCCCAACACCCAACTAACACGAGGAAGAAGCCAACAGGAGTGATTTAAGGGGAGGTCCTTCAATTGATTCCTAACATTCAGAGAGGATGCCCATGTGCTTCTTGGCCTGGTAGACCCTGCCTCTGACCCTGGAGACAGTTCTCACCACTACAGTTGTTTTTCTTCACTGAGTCTTCACCAGCAACCACAGAGCATACCCAGAATAGACTATAGCTGTGGGATTATGAGGACAGGTGACCCTTGAACAACATGGTGTGAACTGCACGGGTCCACATATATGCAGATTTTTTTCAATAAATACTATAAATGTATTTTCTCTTGCTTATGATTTCCTTAATAACATTGTCTTCTCTCTTGCTTACTTTATTGTAAAAGTAAAGTATGTAATACATATAACATACAAAATATGTGTTGACTGTTCATGTTATTGGTAAGGCTTCCGGTCAATAATAGGCCATTAGTAGTTAAGTTTTTGGGAAGTCAAAGTTATATGTGGATTTTCAACTGTGCGGGAGTCAGTGCCCCAAACCCCCACGTTGTTCAAGGGTCAACTAGATTACAATTCAGGTTTACTGAGACAGAGTATTGTTTGTTTCTGTGTCCAGGACAGACCCATTCTAGGAAAGAGTTAGTCTTGTCAGCTATGTGCATAACACAGCTAAGAAAAGGTGGTCTGTGAGCAGATGTCCACTGGATTGAGAATTAACCCGTAGGTGCAGGCCAGAGGGCCCAGGACGACTTATGGCAAAAGGGATGCTAGATAACATTGGGCACAAGATAAGTGGGTGATTGGGGAGAGAAGGAACCTGGTACCTGGTGTATCACAAATGAAGACTGTTCTTCTATGCTGAATCCTCCAAAATACCAGCCCTCCACCTCTCTCCTCCTTCACACTGGTTTATCGGCACTCAGAACAAGAACCACTGTCCTGTTAAATAGGCCACTGAGTCAGCAACATCTGGATCCCTTTCCCCTACCCCGACTCCAAGAACCAGTGATGTGTTTGTCCCACCTGCTGCCCTTTCCCATCCTTACCTCCATAGTAGTAATCATCAGAGGAGTGCTTCCTCTTCTTCTTGTGCGTGTCCGTCCCCAAGAAGTAAAATTCACTATCCTGGAATTAAAGAGGAAGAATTGACCCATGAATAAGATGATGAGGCAAAAGTAGCTTGGAACCAATCTTGTTTTTCGATGATTTCTGACTTCGGGAAACAAAATAAAACAGAAAATAATGAAAATAGATACAAAAGATGTTTGTTTTTCTTTTTAAAAGCTTTTAAAAGAAAATTCTTTCTCCAACTATTAGGAAATACGATATGTGATAGTTTAAAACTTTCCTAATTCAAATGTTTAGAATTTACCTTTAACTTCTTCTTGGAAGAATTCCTGACCTGAGCAGCGATTTCTTCCTCTTCCCTTAAAAAATCTTTGTAAGAACGTTTCTTCTCTCGTTGGCTTCTGCCAGCTGCTAGTCCTATGTCCTCAAAGCTGTGATCACCATCGAAGCAATCTGAGAAGCACAGGTTCATTTGGGAAGGAAAGGAAATGAGAAAGTCAAGTAAGTAACAACCAAATCACATCTGTAATGCAACCGTCCCTCCATTTCCAAATTAAAATAATGTTTCAGTAAGTCCACGGGAACACGAAATCCAAGGAGACAAGAATATTTCTTGAAGACCTGGCTGCAAATACAAGAATCAAACCTGAAGAAGCAATACTTCTATGCTATGCAAAGGCCCAACGTGCATTCTCAGACATGGTTCTCAGTTGTGATTTGGCGGGTGGACACCGACTTGCAGAGGTAAGGCTGAAAAGAACAAGGATTCACGTGCTGTGCTGCTCTGTGGGAGTCCAATGTGTGATTCCTACCCCCAGACTCCTGCACATTGAGCTGGCAAGGACCACGAGTGCTGCAGGGGATCGCCCCAATACACTACATTCCAGACTCTTGTGTTGGAACCCTGTGTTGGTGTTCGTTCCATGGGCCCAGTCTGGGGATGACGTGGAGGCTTAACAGTGCTCTGGAGCATCACTTGGGAGTCCAGGCTGTGATGGCCAGTCCTGGTCTCTAGGTCCATGGGCTGCAAGGATTGCAGAGGACACACCCTTTGAAATGCTTCTCAGGTTAAGGGGTCATACCTTCTTTCTTCACGGCGTCATCATAAGCCATGGCGGTCCTGCAGGGCCTTTGAGAAGTGTCACTGTGTCCAGGCTCCTTCCCGTCTCCAGGACAAGGCCTGAGAAACAAAGAAGGAAAACCTTCCTGTAATGCGACATCACTGTGGAGATGCAACCTTCCAGACGGAAATGCGTGGTGATCCAAGGGCAGACCGGAAGGGCAGCAAGACATAAAGGAGTGTTTTGTCACCTCCTCATTCTGTTTGTCAATATAGTGGGGTTGAAACTGTAGGAAGTGTACTTGCCTTAATTTGATTTGATTCATGAATTAAAGTTGTTGTTTGAGGAAGTATAAAAAATACCTCTCATAAAAATTACTTCAAAATTAACGAGAATTTCTGAAATGCCAACAGGACTGACAACACTGAGATAGAGTAAACACTGACATTAAGTCAGAGGGATAGGATAGGTTCAACATGGTTACGAAATGCAGATAAAGCAGGATGCGGAGGAAGACAGATTGCACCACATTCGAGACTACAAAGTCCTACCATTTGGATTGGCAACAGGCTAAAATCTATTGCACTGCCATTTAGACAGACATAACAATGACATTAAAGGGATATTAAAGATCTTTGAAGCATATATATATATTTTTAAATATATATTTTTATTGATTTCAGAAAGGGAGAGGGAGAGATAGAAACGTCAATCATGAGAGAGAATCATTGATCGGCTGCCTCCTGCACACCCAGTGCTGGGGATCGAGCCCGCAACCTGGGCACATGCCCTTGACTGGAATCAAACCTGGGACCCTTCAGTCCACAGGCTGATGTTCTATTCACTGAGCCAAACCAGCCAGAGCCGAAGGATATGTTTTGCATACATTTTGTTAGGCTATATGAATTTGCTCAAATCACAGAAGTGTAAAAATAGGTACACTTCTTATATTAGTTGGCCCTATGACAGCTTTCAACACTATTAGCCTTTAACATTTTAAAGGCTAGGTGAAAATAAGAATGAATATTTATCAACTGGTGACAAAATATTTACGATTATTAAGATTTTCACTAATTTGAAAAATTACTGTAATATACAAATTTTATGTCTTGAATTTGTTATTATTTTTTGGCATTCAAGTTACATGTCCACTTTGACTTTGAAGATAACAAGCTGTGAACTACACACTAAGATAAAGTTCTTCAAATACTTTAAGGACAGGCAATGTCACAATTCCTGCAGGAAAAGTCTTTGCAGGAAATTTAAAAATTATATACTTAATATACTGAAAATGTTCTCATCCAGTTAGAGAAATGCTTAAAAGTTGACCTGATTGGTCATTTGTTTAAGTTTTATTTTACCTGCATTACTACAGTGAAATTTAGAAATGCTGAAGGACACTTCAATGAGACACTGCCAATCCCTTTACGTAGGTGTGGATAATACTGAAATATGTAACTTTTGTAAAAGAAAAGATGAATTTCATTAACAAGGGAAATGTTCAACTTAATAGCACAAGTCAGATAAAATACAATGCACAGATCTGCCTGATTTGAAAGTACAAAGAAAAAAGTATTACCCAGACGATTTACAAGATTAAGAAACATAAAAAAGCATTTCTTTACTTTTCTTAGAAGTGGAATGAAGAGTGGACTTGGTCAAGGTAAGAGAAGCTAGAGTGAAGAAAAACAACAACAAAATGAACTGAACTATTTTAAAGATAAACTGAAAAACTGCTTGCTCAAAGGCCTTTTCTAAGGAAATGAAGGGGATATAAAGTTAGGTCTCATGTACAAACATAAGGAGGAAAGGTACATAATGTAGCCAGTTTTTCATGTTTAGCACTAAACTTTCTCCAATAGAAATTACTGTCCTCCTCTTTCCACTCATGTGGCATTAAATCCAAAAGGGGTGAGGGAAGGGGGAATGTCCTAGGGAATTATATCCATTCATTTGAAAATAGCATATCATCTCATTGGCCCTGAAATACTGAGTTTATTAGAAAAATATATAGATCCCATTAGTTTTCATAGGCTGATAATGCCAAGAGATACCGCTACTTTGGATTTCAAGTTAAATGTTTCCCCTGCCAAATGAATTTTGGCAAAGAATGTTTGAGAAATGGAGAATAAAAATCTTAACTATTCTATGTCATCAATATGGCCACCATCTGTTGTCAACAACAAAATGCACTTCTATATGAAGCAGAGGCAGGTCCGGAGCCTTATAACCAGGTCTTCCCTTTGGTAATATCAAAACTAACATAAAAGAGTTGAGCAACTGTCCAAATAGAAGTCAGTACCTCTGAAGACAGTCTAAGAAAACAATGGCCTCTTACTGCACTATGAAAAGTGCTCTCCGTCTCATAACTGACTGCTCTGAAAAACCATCAGTGAATTGAAGAAGTTGTGAAAGGGAACATAAAATTAGAAGCTGATCCTCAAAGGCACAATATGTATTAGAATTAGGCCTGCTACTATTTAAATTTCCATAAAAAACAGTGAAGAGCATTTTATAAATATAGGATTAAATAACCCATAAAAAAAAAAGAGAGAATGAGGCCTGAAGGAAGTCCAATTCACTAAAATATTGGGGCAGCAGCCACAAGCCTAAAAAAACAATAATTAAACATAGTAAATGAACTGTGCCACACAGCTAGGCAACTGATGGAGCCTAACTTTCTAAGTACTTTAAAATCAGGATATTACTGCAGCCTAGGGGTTAGTTTGGGTTGCTAACTTAAGAAGATGAAACCAGATAAAGAAGTCTCAAGCAACAGTGTGCAAGAAAGGCAGAGTTAGGGCAACATATATATGTAAGATCAGATGATTCCCGATATTCCTTCTGGATCTTGGATATTATCCATGATAAATTCAGAGTTCAGGGTTAGGCAGCAGATTGTGAGGATTAATGAAAATTGACATTAAAGTGTTGGCAAATGTAAAACAGGTGTTAACACCCATTCTACTGAACTCTACCGTTTTGGAGTTTATAGAATTAAATGTTGTCAACTTGAAGAGGCAGGCATAATTTCACAACTCTGTTCCTCTCAGTGGGCTCAGGAATGACAACATCAATGGAAGTTCATTATTCAATGCTGTTTATGGGAGAAACAGACCATCATAAAGAACGTGTACCTATGAAACGTGCACATTGTTAAATGGGTCTTTGGGGACTTTTCAGGATGTAAAAAAGCGGCGGCAGAGCTGCTCTTCTCTGGCAGGTGAGTATTTGCGTCATGTTCAGGCACAGCTTTCCGGATTAGCCAGAGTAATTGGGGAAAATCCAAAACCTCCAGTAGTACTTTGTCATCTTGAAAGTCCAAATGATAAATACCGAAAAGATTACAAAGTGTCGGAAGGGGATGTCCCTGAGGTAGTCTGAGCAATCACCACCAAGCCTCTTCAGCCGAGAGAGTGAATGGATGTTGACAGAGGGGACAAAGCGAGCCCCTGAAACCAGGCAGCAAGCGAAACCCCGAAATCCGGGTCCAGTCCAAGACCGCGACCTCCTCTTCCAGAGCTCCCTGCGGGAACGTAGCAGGCCAGTCGGTGCCGGGGAGGAAGACGCGCCTCCAGCCGCCGCCAGTCTCTGCATGTCTGCGGTCCTCACTTCTCGGGGCAGGAGCAGGTGATGTCTTCTCATTTTTTGTCCACATCGCCTCCAATCTCAGCACGGAGCGACTCCGGGCTCTGGCCCCTCCCTCCTCCAGGCACCTACCCTACCTACGCAGCACTCGCAGCCCCTGCCAGCTCTGCCAACTGCAGAGATGCCCCCCGCCCGGGGTGGGGGCCGAACCCGCGCATCCCAGGGCAATGGAAGCGGAACCGCGCGACCACCGCACGGATCGGCGGGCCACATGCATTTCCCAGACGCCGGCGACGCACACTTGGACGAGCCTCCTCCCATCAACAGGCTTTACTCGGATGCAGCTTTTTCATTTATTTATTTGTTCTGCTACGAGGAGACACAACCAGCCGCCAGCTTAACCATTAGAAGGAAAGCAGGCAGGTCGACGCTGCTCCTCTTCTGCGTGATAACGAAGAAAGTGCACGAACCGACAAGGAGTAGCCGTGGGGGGACATGGGCCCCACGCAGAGGAGGGTCCACGCGGCGCCGGGCCACGTCCACAGAGCCCCCCGAGGCCACCACGTTGGCGATGCCCACGGCAAACCCACGGGGCTCTCCCGGCAGCTTCGCGGCAACAGCTGGTTCAACAAAGCTCCGCGGAGAGGAAAGGAAGGAGGCTCCCTGCATCCTCTCCGGCCCGCGAGGCCCCAGCCCGCCCATCGCCCCGGTTCCAGGGCCCGATCCACCTGACAGCCCCGGGG
>NW_005371579.1:319978-326763 GCF_000412655.1 Myotis brandtii
CGAGCCCAGAGCGCAGGCTCCGACCCGAAGGGGAATCCCGCTGGTGGGGAGCGCCGAGCGCATCGAATGCGCCGCGCAGCAGGCTGAGCCCGGGGGCTGGATTCTCCGGAGAATTGGCGTTAGTCCTCCCCGCATCGCACTGATGTGGGCTTTGTCTCAGTTTACAGATGAGCTTAAGGGACTTGCCTAGCCATACACAGGTAGTTGGAGTGGGCGGCAGGATACTCCTCCAAGCTTTCTGATTCTTAAGGCAGCGCTCTGCCCCAAAGACTCTACTGTTTCCTTCTAGATGTTTTTTTTATGCAGGAATTCCCCCCTCTGCAGAACCTAGGTCCATGCACATTGATAGTCGTGGTGCCTATTTGGCATTGAGCATCTGCATTTGGGTGTTTGGCATAGCTGGGGTGGGGCGGAAAAACTTATTTTTCCGACAGCACACTGTAGAGTAATTTGCATGGCGATCATCTGCATTTCTCCTCACAAGTTATTTGCATTTCAAAGTTAGAAACAGTCTTCAGGGAAATGAAGAAATGTCATACACAGGAGAGAGGTGGGTTTTTCTGTTTTCCTCTGGAGAATTTGGACCAATGGGTTCAACATGAAGATGAATTCATTTTGCTAGAGCAGTTTAATTGTATTTGGCTACTCTCTCAGGTAGTGAGCTCCTTGTCACCAGGGGAATCCAAGCAGCAGTGTCCTAGTTACTGCAGAGCAGAGACATTAGAGATATAGTTTGGCTTTTACAGTTGTGAACTCCATGAATCTCTATGCAAAATTATGTGCACGTGGGTATTTTTCTGCGGTTTGTATTCCATCAAAGATTAGGAACCCTTGTCTTAGTGAGCTTGCCATTCCAGAATTGGACAGGTGCCTGAAGGTGATGTCGTCATACTGGTCATGTTATATACTTAGAAATTAAGACCAAGGGAAGCAAAATGCTTGGTCTCAGACCACACTGCCAATTAGTGATCAGATAAGGATGAGAAAGAAACCAGATTATTGGACTCTTGGTTCAGTGCTCTCTTTACCATATCATGGTCTCTCTCCCTGTGCACCGAGTAGAATATTGGATTTTATTTAACTATTGCTCTTATAACTGTGAGACGCTGAGATGTTAAAATGCCTGAGCAAGTTGTTGAATTTATTCCCAAAGTGAAAATGCAAATCTATATAATAAAAGCCTAAGCGATCTCTACCATGGAACGACCACAACGACTATGATGTGCACTGACCACCAGGGGGCAGATGCTCAATGCAGGAGCTGCCCCCTGGTGGTCAGTGTGCTCCCACAGGGGGAGTGCCGCTCAGCCAGAAGCCTCTCCTGCCTCTTTGGCAGCACTAAGGGGCAGCGAGCAGGCGGGTGGTAAGGGGCAGGCGGTAAGGAGCGAGGGCTCCTGGACTTCGAGAGGGCACAGGCCAGGCTGAGGGACTCCCCACCCCACAAGCACGAATTTCGTGCACCAGGCCTCTAGTAATAAATAAAACTAGTATCCTTTTTCTCAATCACCATTCTCCTCACTAAAAAGAAAGGCAATGAGTTTCACCAAAAGGTCTGGGGTTGCACTTCTAGGACACGTTGCCTGACGTTAGGTTTCTCTGTGGGGTATTTAAAAGCCTTAACAACGTATTTCCTGCTTGTTCTTAAATAGTGGTCAGAATGTTTTCAGTTGTAAGTGACAGAAACCCAGTTCCAAGCAGTTCTCCAGAAAAGGAGTTGTTTTGGCTGATGCTATTGAATTGTCCAGTACCTTTAGGCGTGGCTGGATCCCAGGGAGGGACTCAGGTCTCTTGACATCTCTCTAGGGTGCTTTCTTCTGGGTCGGCTTTCTTCCCAGGTTCCCGGTGGTGACTCTAACAGCCTCAGACTTTACCGCTGGCAGTGTCCCTGGAGAGAAGGTTTCTTTTCCCCCATATGTTTTTGCGGGCATCATGGTATTGCTCTTCTTGTTGAATCGGATCATGTATCTAAACGGAAAGCAGTCACTATGAGCAAAGGGATGATTGGCCAGATCAGGTCACATGCTCAGCCCTCAAAGTAGGGTCAACACAAGAAAAATCAGGGAGTATTGTCAGAAGGGTGAATGGGTGCTAGGTAGGCAAAAACAATATCTGTATCGTTAGCTTGAACCTGAAAGCCCCTGAGTCCCATTGTCCCATCCTTCCTCTTATCCCACCTGAGGATGGAACTGTCACGTTATTGCTCATTGTAACATCCTGTACACCTGAAGGCGGATCACTCTTCATCCTGCTCTTTCCATTCACTCGCTCCTGGTCTCGTATCACTGCACGTGCATTCATCCATTCATTTAACAAATATTTATTGAAAACAGCATACATGAGGCACTGTCCTAGGCACTGAGAATAGGACAGTGAACAAAATCGAGAGTCTCTGTGCCACTGGAGCTTCTAGTCTAGTTGGGTTGAGGGGCAGAAAATAAATAAATACCCTGTTAGGTGATGATCAAAGATGGAGAAAAATGCCAGCAGTGGGTGGAGGTGGGAAGGGATGTTCTTTAAAATTGTCATCAGGGGAGGCTTCTCTGGTGAGAATAGGGCTGTGGGCTAGCTCAGCCGGAAATGGAGGGGAGGGAGGGCAGGAGGTCATAGCTCCTGGAAGAGATACAAGACTTTCCTCGGAGCCTCAGTGGAAAAATATCGTCTGTGGAATATCCCATGATGCTTCCTTTGTTTCTGAAACTTTGAAAGAGGGAAAGGAGGGTCCTCATGGGAGCCTGAGATGGAGAGGGACTTGGTCACAGTGGGTTTTGTGAGTAGGATGCCTTGTCCCATGTTATCTGCGATATATGAAGCCTGGGTGCCCCCTGGGCTGGGGTTGTGCTCTGGCCCACCTGCCCCAAGTGACACTGCCCAGTGCACGGTGGTAGCAGGGGATGGTCCATCCATTTGTGCTTAATTTGGGCATTTTCTTCAGACCATTTTTTTTTTTCATGCTTTGCCCTTTTCAGCTGTGTTTTGAACAGCTTCTTTCTCCTAGGCCTGATGGGAGATGATGCAGGGATGTACATTAGTACATTAGTCAGGTCCCTTTTGACTGGGAGTAGTGGGACCTAATGAAAACTACATTAAGAGACAGGAAGGAATTTATGGCTCATGTTAAAAAACACTAACAGCCAGAGAGAAGCTGGCCCTCTAGACGACTGGGTCCTGCTATGCAAATCCCTCCCTCTTCGCTCTATTCTCTCAGGCCGGCAGTACCCATGGGCCTGGAATCAGGGCCACAGGTAGCCCAGACTTAAATCCTTACAGTCTCCTGGCCAGAGAGGAAAGAAAGCTTTCCCACACCAGCCTCATGGGGGGGAAAAAAAAATCCCAGGGAAGAACTCTGATTGGCTAGCTCCGGGTCATGTGGTCAGCCAGTATTGTGATGGACTGTTGTTTCTGGCAGTACCATAAAGTTGGAATGGGACAGGAGTAGTTCCACAAAAGAATGGAGGACTCTATTCTGGAAAGACAATAAATTCCCAATAAGGAGGCAGTGACACTGTTCCTGCTTTTGAGGAGCTTAGGGGTGTGTGTGTGTTTTGTGGTGAATGTAAAACAAGTTCATAAAAACCAGGGTTCAAATGGAAAAGAAAGATGTTCCACAATAGATGACCTCATCTCTCATTGGGTTGTTACAATAGCTTTCAAACTGATTCCTGTCCTCCAGGGACCCCTCTCCACTTCCCAGTCCTTTGCTCATAGCTCTCAGAATACAGCACAGCTAAGATGAGGTTATGTCTCAGCTAATGAAATTTTATTTTATTTTTTATTTTTATTTTTTTAAAATATATTTTTATTGATTTCAGAAAGGAAGGAAGAGGGAGAGAGAGATAGAAACATCAATGATGAGAGAGAATCATTGATTGGCTGCCTCCTACATGCCTCCCACTGGGGATGGAGCTTGCATCCCCAGCATGTGCCCTTGACTGGAATAAAACCCGGAACCCTTCAGTCTGCAGGCGGACGCTGTATCCACTGAGCCAAACCAGCTAGGGCTCAGCTAATGAAATTTGAACAGCTTCATGTTGCCTGTTCCATAAAGAGCAAACCCTTTACAATGGAAAGTCAAAAACTCTCTTAATTGGCCTCAAATTCCCTCCAGCCTTGATTCTTCGCATCCCTGACACAGTGACCTCCTCACCATCCCCTAAGCATGCAGTGCCCCGCCATGCAAACATGCCACTGTGCACGCATTTCCTTGTCGGCAGTGGCCCCCACATTCCATCTCCCACTTTTACCAACTCTGCACCCAGAAGCTTCCTATTTATTCTTCAAGATGTAGCTCAAATGCCCCCTCTCCAAGTCATCCTCCGGGGTTCCTAGACTTGATAACATGCTTCAGTTCCTGACTTCCCACGTTGCATTGCAACAATTCTTCTGCACACCTCCCTTCCCCATTTCTCAAAGGCGGGATCTAAGTTGTCTTTGTCCCCCTGGCACATGGTAGGTATTTGGTGACCCCATTTGATTAGATGTTAACTTAAAAACGTTCAAACCTGTAGAGAATTTTTTGTGAGTTTATTTGAGCCAAACTGTCGACATTTACCGGGAAGCAGAATCTCAAGTATTGGGATAATGCCCTGGAGAATGGCAGTTTTTCATCTTGTTTTCTATATTACAGTCAAAGTGTTGTAATGGACCCCGCGAGTAAATACTCAGGACGCAAGACCAAATTAAAGAGTCATTTAATTAATAAGCCAGCGACTGAGAGGGAGTTATGGCTCCAAATCTCTCAGTCCCGAAATGGCGGCAACATCAGGCTTATATAGGCAAATATTACAAAGGTATCGATTACATCTTTGGGTTTGGAATGAGGAACCTGGTTTGCACAAAGCAGTAATAGAAGCGAAATTGAGCAAGTTAGTTATCTATAAAGATTAATTATAGTTTTGGGTCTTGGGACCACTGAGTCAACCAGAACGCATTATCTGTAGCCACTGAGGCAATTTAGGGTAATTGTGCTGTCCTGGTTTCCAGGTACAGAAGAATGTGCTTCGATAACCAGTAAGATCACAATCAATGGGATATTCAAACCACCAACAATGAAGTATTCAATCGATTGGGATAGCATACATAAGTTCAGAAAATCAAAGTAATTTTTGTATTGTTTTAGCAAGCAAATAATGACAGAAGCCAAGTCAGCAGGGTTAAAATATTAAACAGCAATTCCCACCAAGCATGGTTGCCACCATGCTTCAAAAGGAGGAGACGCAAGGGGGTTACTTGAAATTTACTGGTGATAGATTTGGGAGGCAGGAGAAAGCAAAGAGGGGGTTCGGGCAAAAAGTAAAATGATAGACACAAACTTCTTTTACTTAGGTGAGTACAGGATAGTTAACAGTCAACGATTAACAGCATAACAATAACAATGAAGGAATTTGTGGTACCCATCCTGGCGCCCTGGGCATTTGGTTGTGCCCTGAGGGGTCTGGATAAACTAAAAGGAAGTTACCCTGACATTTCAAAGATATGTAGATGCAGAAAGACAATAGGCTCAGTTAAGGTAAAGATTGACCTTTGTCAGGGAAGATACTGGCCTAAGACATGACTGCCCACCGTAACTGCTTTTAGTTAAAGTTTTAATTTCAGACCATCCTTTGCGGTTACTTTAGGGCTTTGAGTTTGCAAGACCGCCATGCAGGCCTTCCCCGAGCTTGTCGGGTTAGCATGTGGCCCCTTTTTCGTCCACAATGCTGTTGAATGAAGACTGGGACATCATTTTTCTTGGGACTCAGGAGACAGAGATGAAAACTGCTTGGGAGGGTTAGAGACGGCCTGTGGGTTTGGTTTGCTCAGTCCACCTTGCATCCCCTGTGCGGACAGCGCTGCCCAGATTCAGGAGTGGGCACATAACGCAGCCGGGGTACTCCCATACCTCCGCCTGAGTTTTCCTGGGCTGTTTTAAAACTTCAGATGGAGGCACGAGGTCCTTTGTGTCTCTCATCCCAGCTGTACGGCTGTGAACCTGGGGCTGCCCACAGCCAGGCCTCCCGCCGTGGGGAGGACCTCGTATGAGAAAATGGGAAAGACGCTGAGAGGGGCCGCAGAGCTCAGTGCCTGGGTCGAGCTGCCGCCTGCCCTTCCGCGCTTTATCTCTTGAGCCAAGACTCTCCGCTCCCCTCCCCTCTCGGGCGATCTGGCTGGTTGCTTCTCTGCTGTTTGGGGCCCAGAGGGGCTCCCTGGTCCCCGGGCTGCAGGAAAGAGGAAGCCTTAGAGCTGGTCCCTGCCTGTGGGGTGGGGTGAAGGGGGATGGGGTGGGAGGGCATCCTGGTGAGAGAAACCGGGTGAAAGGAGGCTCAGGGCTGCATCACTGAAGGACCAGCAGTGGCACCTCCCCTGGGGGTCAGTTCCTGGGCGTGGCGGCGGAGGTTGGGCCACATTGAGGGGGGAAGGGAGGAGGTTGTACTTAGTGTGGAAGGGCTGGGGCCAGCCTCCACCTTCTTCTGACTTGCTTGCCTCTCTCTCCCGCTGCCTGTGGTGCTGACTATTCTTCTTCTCTTTTTCTTTTTTAACCACAGGAAAATACTTTTAAATTGTAATATATTTCAAAATACAAACATCTATGTACCCACTTACCAGCTTGAACAAATGTTAACATTATTCTACTTATAATGGCTTCAGTTTTTGAATTGAATTGATTATATATATCCCTGTGTACGAAATTTGTGCACTGGGGGCGGGGGGGTGTCCCTCAGCCCAGCCTGCACCCTCTCCAATCTGGGACATCCCTCTCACAATCCAGGACTGCTGGTTCCAAACCGCTCGCCTGCCTGCCTGCCTGA
>NW_005371579.1:326947-333724 GCF_000412655.1 Myotis brandtii
CCAGCCTGGTCACCCCTAACTGCCCTCCCCTGTAGGCCTGGTCACCCCTAACTGCCCTCCCCTGCAGGAGGCCATCTTTCCACATGGGGGTGGCCATCTTGTGTGTTGGAGTGATGGTCAATTTGCATATCACCTCTTTATTATATAGGATAAGTTTTAGTAAAGAAAACAGATGAACATAGTTAAAGCCTCATCCCTATCCCCAGCACCCATAGTTCCTCCTCCTCCTCTTTCTGGTCTCAGAGGAAATGAAATTAGTATGTGTCCCTCCTGTCCCAGACATATATTCATGGCAGACAGTGTGGCCTGCTGGTTAGGGGCATTAACTCAGGAGCCTGACCGCCTAGATTAAAGTTGAACTCTGCTACTTTCTAGCTGTGTGACCTTGAGCAAGTTACTAGACATCTCTGGGCCCCAGTGCCTCTCTCCTCAAAATGGAAATAAGTAAGAAAAGCACTTACCCAGCAGTGCCCAACACCTGGCAGATGCTATCTGTTACTCTGAGCAATGTCAGGTGCTATGTCGTGTTGTGCTGTAGCAGCACTGTTACTCAAAGCTGTGTAAGTGCCCTGGGACCTCTGGATCCTAAGCACTAGGCATCCTTCTGTAACAACTTGTGTTTTTCATTCAACGTCTGGGAGTCTTTGCTTCTCGTCAAGTTGGAATAATAGGGACCAGAGTTGTCCTGAAACAATTTAAAAAATCTAGACAAAATGTATGAAACCAGGGTCTGTAGACACTGGACACCAGGCAGTGCAGGACGGTGACCTCTGAAATCCGGAGAGCAACCCCACATGGTCTCAGCTCACTGCCCGGAGTTTCCAGACGACGGTGTAGGGAAGGGTGAGCCCCGGGGAGCCAGGTGGTCTCCTTGAGTTGAGGAGCAGAAGCTGGGGGTCTGGGAGGTCAAGGTGGCTGGGGTTCTCAGGCAGAGAGAGCTCAGGACCTCCATAGAGAGTCCCCCTGAGTGTCCAGCTGAGGACCAATGAGCACATGTGTGCAAGGAAACTAGCGAAGGCCTGGAAAGAATGGCTCAAAGGATTAGAGCAGCGGTTCTCAACCTATGGGTCGCGACCCCTTTGGGGGTAGAACGACCCTTTCACAGGGATCGCCTAAGACCATCGGAAAACACATATATAATTACATATTGTTTTTGTGATTAATCACTATGCTTTAATTATGTTCAATTTGTAACAATGAAAATACATCCTGCATATCAGATATTTACATGACGATTCATAACAGTAGCAAAATTACAGTTATGAAGTAGCAACGAAAATAATTTTATGGTGGGGGTCACCACAACATGAGGAACTGTATTAAAGGGTCGCGGCATTAAGAAGGTTGAGAACCACTGGGTTAGAGGGAGTGGGCTCTGTAGGTCATGCAGGGCTGAGACTAGTTCGGGTTCCCATCAGCCGGAATGGAAACACCTCGTCACCCAGGGGTATTTGCTAAAACATTCAGCAGTGGGGACCCTTCGCCCTGGGATAAAGGCTGCTCTGGTCCCGCCTCACAGCTTAAACATCAGCCTTGGAAGGACTGAACCGCTTCCAAGTAGCTTAATTGTATCCAAGTGCAAGACTATCTATAGAAATACAAAATACCCAGAGCCCAACACGGTGACACACAATATCTGGCATTCAGTAAAAATTACAACAACAAAAATTACCAGGTGTGTCCTGGCTGGTGTGTCTAAGTGGTTAGAGCATCGACTCATGCACCAAAGCAGCTTCAATTCCCGGTCAAGGGCATGTACCTGGGTTGCACGTTTGATCCCCAGCCCAGGTCGGGGAATGTGTGGGAGGCAACCAATGGATGTGTCTCTCTCACATCAATGTCTTTCTCTTTCCCCTCACCCCCTCCCTCCCTTCCACTCCCCCTCATGAATCAATGGAAAAAATATCCTCGGGTGAGGATTAACAACAACTAAAATGAGCAGGCGTACAAAGAAGCAAGAAAATATGACCCATAATGAGGAGAAAAATCAACCAATATAAACAGAACCAGAAAAGACAGAGATGATAGAATTAGTAGACAGGGCTGTTCAAAACAGTAATTACATTCCATATGGTCAGGAAGGTGGAGGAAACATGAAGCTTGCTAAGCAGAGCAGGAAAGATAAAGGAAACGCAAGAAGTCACCCAGTGCTGGGGAGATGTAGGTAAACACTTCCCTATTCCTCCTGCTAAATACAACGACACACCCTTGACATTGTGCATGGAAGAGAGGTAAGAAGACATTGAAAGTTGGGGAGAAGAGGGGCCTTGGAACCCAAAGAATGCGCCGTTCCCTCTTACACCGCATGCAAAAAACAACTCAGAATTGACTAAAGACTGAACTGTAAGACTCGACACCATCCAACTCCTAGAAAGAAACAGGGGAAAGCTCCTTGACATTGGTCTTGGGAAGGATTTTTTATTTTTATTTTTATTTTTTGGGTGATGACACCAAAAGCTCAGAAACAAAAGTAAAAATAAATAAGCGGGGACTATATCAAACTCAAAACTTCAGCACAGCAAAGGCACCGGTCACAGTGCAAAGGCAACCTTCCGCACTGGAGAAGATATTTGCAAACCACACGTCCAATAAGAGGTTCCTACCCCAAATATATGCAGGGCTCGTACAACTCAGTAGCAAAATAAACCGAACAACCTGAGTAAAAAGTGGGCAAAGGACCTCAATCAACATTTTCCCAAAGAAAATAGTCCAATGGCCAAGGGGTACAAGAGAAGGTGCTCAACGTCAGGAATCATCAGGGAAATGAGAACCAAAAGCCACAGGGAGCTACCGCTTCAGCCCAGCTGGCACCAAAAAGTCGGAAGACAGACAGTGTTGGGGAGGGAGTGGAGAAAGGGAACCCTTGTGCGCTGCTGGTGGAAAGGTAGGTTGGTGCAGCCACGGTGGAGGACAGTATGGAGGGTCCTAAAAAAAATCAAGAAGAAAACTACCCTATGATCCAGCAATTCCACTTCCAGGTATATACTGTATGGGGGAGGGGGAGGAGGAGAACCACAATCAGTATCTTGAAGAGATATCTGCACCCCTATGTTCATTGCAGCATAATTCACAATAGTCAAGGCTTGGAAGCAGCCTAAGTGAGGACAGATGAATGGATAAAGAAAAACACATATTACAAAGGAATATCATTCAAGCACATAAAAGAAGGAAATGAACCCGGAGGGCATCATGCTAAGTGAAATAAAGCAGACACAGAAAACAAACCTGCATGATGTCACAGGTGGAACCTCAAAAAGCCCACAAAACCAAAAAACAAAACCCTCAAATTTATAGTAACAGAGGAGAATGGGTGGTTACCAGAGGCTGGGGAGTGAGGGAAAGGGAAGATATTGATCAAAGGGTAGCTATGGGGGGTGATAGATATGTAAATTAGTTTGATAATCTCACAAGGTATATAAATATGTATATATATCAAAACATCATGTCGAACACCTTAAATATATACAATTTCTATTTTGTCATATACAGAACAAGACCAATCCACGAGCATAAAGCCACAGATGTGTACGAAGTTGTTCTCCTATTCCCTTATTATTAATTAGGTGTCTGCAGGGTGAAATCCAAAGTCTAGAGTTTACTTAATAGTAATTTACTAATGTTTGTTTCTTAGATTTGACAAATCAACAGGAGTAATCTATATATATAAAAGCCCAAGCGATCATTCGACTGGTTGACCAATTGACCGGTCGCTATGACGCACACTGACCACCACGGGGCAGACGCTCAACGCAGGAGCTGCCCCATGGTGGTAGTGTGCTCCCACAGCGGGAGCACCGCTCAGCTGACCAACAGGCGCCAGAGGCTGGGCTCACTGCTGGCGAGCACAGCTGTGGCGGTGCCCACAGAGGAGTGGCAGCGAGCCTACCGAGCAGTGGCAGGTGCAGCGGGGCCGGGATGAGTGGGAGCTGCCGGTGTCCGGCTGGGGCTCGGCCTCCTCCCTGGCTGCCTGCCGCTTCTCACACTACTGCATCCCTCGGGGGATGTTGGACTGCCAGTTTCAGCGATTTCTACAGGCCACACTGAGGGACCCCACTGGTGCACAGCCTCTAGTGTGAGATAATAAACATTAGAGGAAATGAAACTGTGTGAGGGGTATATGGGAACGTCCGCTACTATCTTTGTAAGTCTAAATTTATTTCAAATAAAGGTTTGTTTTAAAAAGGTTGTACTTGGAGAAGATCAATAAAACTGACTAGTTTCGAGTTGATCAGGAAAAAAAAAAAAGGCATAAAACACCAACACTGGAAACAAGCTGTGACATACACACACAAAATTATGTCTTTGCTCTCTATGCTGACACACCCACATCCAGGTAATTTATCTTCACAGCCGTATAGTGTTCTATGGTGGCGATGCACCACATTTTTTTATCCATTTTTAACAATATGGGCATTTACATGGTATCCATTTAGGAAATTATTATAAGCAACAGCACAGCAATTGTGTTGAAGTCCCTGTGCAACTGTGTGAGAATTTCCTTGAGAAGTGGAAACGCTGTATCTTAGGGCACATCTTTTCCTTTACCGGATATTGCCAAGTTGCTTTTCAAAGTGGTTGAATGGACTTCCGTATTTTTGTGTGCCCTTGGCTTCCTGAGTTCCATTCTGTGTCTGATTTGGGGGACTTCTATCTCTCTTCCTCCTCTCCATATCTCCTATCTCTGAGATGACTAATTAAGGTTGATCTTTCACCCATACCTCCCAAAATAACTTTAATAACCTCTTGATTTTCCTCTTTCGAAATATTCTCAAAGCTGCCGTCTCCTGGTAAAGTCTAGAGTAAGAGAAACCAATATGGTGGACACACTTGGTAATGGTCCATGCTCCCCAGCAAACCAAAGAACATGCTCACGGACACCAAGTCATTTGCTGGGTAGTTTTTGAGATACACATTACATTCTCTTTTTGGTACCTGGTTGGTCTCATGCTATTGACTTTTCAGATGAGGAGAATGACTTTCCGAAAGGTTAAGTGTTATTTCCACGGTCTCACAGTGAAGTGATGGCACCATGCATTTTTTGGTATTCTTACCAAAGATGCATAATCTGAATCTAATTATGAGAAGACATCGGACAAATCCGAAACGAAAGCCATTCTACAATATGACTCTTAAAAAATGTCAGTGCCAGTAGGTGTCTGGGAAATCTCTGTAGCTCCCTCTCAGTTCTGTTGTCAGCCTAAAACAACTCTTTAAAAAGTCTTTAAAAATGTCACCACATGTGCATGGACATTATGAGTGTGCACGTGTACACACACACACACACACACACACACACACACACACGCTGGGGAGCTGTTGGAAGATTAACGAAGACCAAAAAGACATACCAGCTGAATGCAATGAATGCCATGCATGGTCCCGGATTTTCTTTTGTCTAGATGACATCATTGGGACAATTGGTGAAATCTAAGGTCCATGCAGTAGGCAGTAGTATTGCCTTCAGGATAACTGTCTGATGCTGGTCATTGGGCTGCAGTTATGTAAGAGAGTGACGTTGTTTTGAGGAAATATGTATTGAAGATTTGGGAGCAAAGAGCATCGTGTCTGCAGCTCCTCTGAAAAGATTCAGAAGGCACCGCGCACTCACCTCTGTGGAGAGAGAAGGGCAAGCGCAGGAGGGATTCTGCACAGGAGGGGAGTTTGGGTGAAGGGCGCATGAGAAGTCTGTGCTATTCTTGGAAACTTTCTCTAAATCGGAACTTATGCCGAACTATAGTCAGAAGAAAAAAATAAAACAAAACAGCTCATTGAGCTTCATTCATCTGGCATCTGTGTAGCTAGCGACCCTCTCCAGTCATTCATTCACTCACGCTGACGTTTTAGAAAGCCTGGATGGCCCACGGGGCAGGGAAATGCAGGGGACTCTGGAGGCAACTACACTCCCTCCTCACTCTTTGGGGGTCTGCGGAGAGGTGCGTGAGGTGCATTCACACACACCCTCTCTACCCTGCACAGTGGGATTGGGGCCTCGAGTGCCGAGTAAAGGTGATATCTCCAGAAGAGTTGATTCAGACACGGAAAAATATGTCAACGTCAATACCGTTTCCTTGAAAAATAACTTACATCTCAAAATGCCTTTTGTCTAAAGCACTTCCATGTGTCACCTTGTGAAATCCTTAGACCCACCCTCTGAGGTAGACACTTCCTAAGTTACATCTTACTTGCAGAAAAGGAAATTGAAGCCCAAAAGGGTAGTTCCTTGCTTCTAATCAAACTATGACTAACTGTACATAGAGATGCTGATCTCTGAGCCTCTCATCATGATGATACACTCTGGGGTCGGAGGGTGGGGATAGAGGCTGAGGAGAAATTTCCTGGAAGCTGATGGCCAAATGGACCTGCCAGGCTTTAGGATGTGCGGGCAGGTGGGTGTGTCAGGGAGGTTCTGGGCCCTTTGAGGCTTTCCTCCCAGTGGCCACTAGAGGGTGCTGCTGGCCCAGTTTAGAAGTACTTTCCCCTCTTACTAGTAAGTGTGGTCAGAGGAGGAATTGCTATAAAAGCCAAAAGAGTTTAGGCTTCAAGGTCTCTTTCATCTCTAAGGCTCCTTCCAGCCAGATATTGACTCCTGCTCCTCTGTCCCTTCTACTCTGCCACCTTTCATCTGATTTCTTCTTATTTCTCTATTCCCGTCGCCCCCTCCAGCCCAGGCCTTAATGTGGCCAGAGCTTCCTTGCTTCTGCTCATACCCTTAGGGGGAGGTCTTGAATCCTGGTGGAGTCAGGTGTCTGAGGACCCAAGGATAACCTGAGTGGATAC
>NW_005371579.1:334947-338996 GCF_000412655.1 Myotis brandtii
CCTCCCTCTCTCCAGCTCAGGCTCGACCTGTGTCCCCAGGGGCCTGCACTGGCAAGGGGATGGGGAACAGTGAGAGCAAAGGGGCCCCTGAGTCCCTCAGAGGGCCCCGTGGGGACATCCCCACTGTCTTGCCCTCTGACACGGGCCACAGCTCCAGTGGGGCCCTCTGACCACCTCTCTGAGCAAGCCCCACAGTCTTTGGCCAAGATCTGCATCCAGGGGTCTGCAAAGCTGCAGGGCCACTCCCGTAACCCAAGGCCTGGTTTCCAAAGAGTGTTTGCAGGTGCAACCCTTGGAGGCAAAGCCCTTGGAAGCTGGGAGGTGGTCACAGGACAGGGAAGAGCCGTGTGAGGGAGGAAGGGTGGGGGACCAAAAATGTCCCCAGTAGGCTTCTTACTGGGCTGCTCTTACTTTATTTCCCAGCGATCGGCCCCCTTGTTTCTCCTCAGAGCTGTAACCTTCCTAGTGATCCACCTCTAAAGCTCCCTCCCGCGAGGCTGGGCCCAGGTGCAGTGGCGGGAGACGCAGGCAGTGTGCGTCCCTCTGCCCGAGGCCACCACAGTCACCCCCCTCCTCCCACCATCCATCACCACTCATCACCATGCGCATAAACTTGGACGCACACTTTGTGTATTTCCATAATGTTGTCAACTGCCCGTATAGCACCGAGAATATATTTCCCCATTTTAGAGTGTTGGTAACTCAATTTATAGCAATTTATTCCACAAAAGCAGACAGTAACTCAACCGGTGAGAGGAGAAAAAAAGTCTACCAAGCCACCACCGTCTCTCCGCGCTGGGAATCAGAATGGTAATGCATGGAAGAGATTGCTGCCAGTACTAGGCTTGGTCGGGGACGTGTGCGCCGAATTAAATGCCTTTTTAGTAAATCTCTGCGTGAGCTATCTGTTCACTCAGACGGGCATGCACGGAGGCAGAGGGAGGCGGCATGGCCAGACGGCACAGGCTGTAACTTTCATTATCCCACACTGAGACTCTTTGTTAACAACCGCAGTCAAAGGGACAGCAGATTTCCTGATCACTGCGACAGGCGGCTACCAGTGTGAGGCGGAGCCATGCATTCATTCGTTCGTTCGTTCCCCGAGCCTTTGTGAGGCTCAGGATGCACCTCGCGTTGAACTTGGCATTGGAAACACAGAGATGAGGAGAGGGATCCACAGGTCAGACAAGGCCTAGCCCTGCGGAGCTCAGAGCCTGGTGGTGGGGGGAGACAAAGCAACAAGCAGGTCAGGTGATGCAGGTTAACGTGCTATGAGAGTGGCAAGGTCGCGGGCTCTGGAGCCAGAGCCAGGGCTGGAATGACCCTCAGTTTCCTTATCTGTAAAATGGGGAGAGTAGTGCCTCTGAGAGGATTAAATGACAAATGCACAGCAGAGTGCCCGATGTCCATTGTTGCTCTCACGATTACTGTGCAGGGCCAACGTGAGGGGGGTCAGGGACGCTTTGAAGGAAGGGGTGAGGTTTGTTTGGAGATTTGAGGGGTGCCAGGGGCACTTGGGCCCTGCCACCTACTTAGGCAAGATGCCCACCCTCAGTTTCCTTATCTGTAAAATCGGAGAGTAGTGCCTCTGAAAGGATTAAATGACAAAGGCACAGCAGAGTGCCCGATGTCCATTGTTGCTCTCACGATTACTGTGCAGGGCCAACGTGAGGGGGGTCAGGGACGCTTTGAAGGAGGGGGTGAGGTTTGTTTGGAGATTTGAGGGGTGCCAGGGGCACCTGAGCCACAGAAGGGGCCTGAGTGCCGAGGAGGGAGGATGAGCAAAGGTTCATATCTACGTCCCCGTCCCCCAGTTTTCTTGAGAGATCATGAAATGTACTTAAGTTACCCACTATTTCTTGACAGGGATATCTGGTATCTTCTCCAGTCTTTCCAGGAGATCCCTAGAAGCTACTAGTCCTCCATGAAATTAACTGGAAAAGGGTCATCAGGATAAAAAAAAAAATCTAATATTTGGAAGTCATCTGGTCCAGTGTCTTGGGGTTGAGACGGAGAGGACCCCGTCTGCAGGATTCTTGGAATCGCACAGGCTTGCCTGGGCTTCTCCAGCGTCTCTTCCCAGGGGGCTGTTCCCTTCCTATGTTGTGCTCTGCACTCATCCAATGCCGGGGGCAGTGGGTGCTCGGTAGGGAACTGTTAACGTGGATGAATGGGGAACTCCTGGTTCTCTGAGGCAGCCTGTTCCACTATTGTACAACTCCAACCTTCAGAGAAAGTTCTTCTTTTTTCCTAAATTTATTTTTATTGTTGATGAGTGGATAAAGAAGCGGTGGTACATCTACACCATGGAATGCTCTGCAGCTGTGAGAAAGAAGGCTCTCTTACCCTTTGAGACAGCATGGAGGGTGCGCTGGGAATCAGAATGGTAAAGCATGGAAGAGATTGCTGCCAGTACTGGGCTTGGTCGGGGACGTGTGCGCTGAATTAAACGCCTTTTTAGTAAATCTCAGCGTGAGCTATCTGTTCACTCAGACGGGCATGCACGGAGGCGAGCGAAATAAGCTGGTCAGAGGAAGACAAGTATCACACGAACTCACTTATACGTGGAATCTCACGAACTAAATAAAACTGACGCACAAAATAGGTCCAGAGACCTGGCAGAAAATTCTTCTTCAGGGTGAGCCCAAATCTGCCTTCCCATCACAGAGCCCCATTGTTTTGTCTAAGAGACGAAGACAATTCCGGAAGCTTCTCTCTGGGAATGGTTTTCGGTGCTTATTTCCGAGCTACACACTGGAATTGCACTTGGTGGTGTGTCTTAGTTTAGTGTCCTGGGGTCTCTTCTGCATTGGGGTTTGCGGTGATCCCGTATTTAGAACAAGGAAGACTCAGATGGCGGGCGAGGGCAGGGCAGGGTGGCAGAAATTACTGAGTCAGCGGAAGCTCTTCCAGGACTCACCCCTTGCCAACCAATAGATTGATCTGGGCGTGTAGATATTGTTGCAAGGTGCTGGATTTTCTCACTTATTTATTCATGCAATCATTTATTTATTCAACAAACATTTATGTAGCACTTACCATGTGCCAAGCCCTGTGTTAATCACTGTGGATCCTGAAATGAATGAGAAACCTTTTTTTTTTTGGTCTGTGGAGAGGCCCAAATCCTGTCCCAACTAGAGTCCTCCCCAATGAGACCCCAGGCCCAGCAGACACCTCGACTGCAGTCTCTCGACACACCCGCAGCCCAAGCCCCAGCTCAGCGCAGCCCAGATTCCCGGCCTCCAGAAACGACGAGATAACAAATGTGCATTGTTTTAAAAGGAGAAGTCTGTGTAGTTTTATGCAGCAGTAGATAATGAAAACAGATGTTTGTTGCTTAGTAATAGAAAACCCAACTGCTAGGGGCTTAACCAGTTCACTGCCACGCCTCTAAAACGGAAACCATCCCCACATGCCATGGTATTTTGAATTTAATTTAAAAAATCAATTTGCAACGAATATTATAAAAATAAATATATCACTCACAATTCAGGTGTTCTTGAATATTTTCAGTTGAAAATTCTCACGAAAAATGGTTTTTTAAAGCGTCTATAGACGCTTATGGAGTACAAAGGGTTAAAGCCCAAGAAGAAGACGAATTGGTGTAACCGGAGGTTAAGTAGTGGCAGGACTGTTTCAACAACTCAGCGATGCCATCATGGGCCCAGATCTTTCTGTCTTTTTTCTTTGTCATTCTCGGTGTGTTGGCGATGTCTCCTATCAGGTGGTTGCTTCAACCTTGAGCATCATGTCCTTGCCTCAGTGACCCAGCAGTAAGGGAGAGGGTGTCTCTCTCTGGTTAGGGAGAAGTAGCTTTTCCAGAAATACCTGTAGACTTCCCTGAGCGACACTTCCAGAACTGGGGCCAATGCCTATTCCTGGCCCTAATGCCTAGCAAAGGGGAATAAGATTGCATGAGCCTGGCTGGGTGGCTCAGTGGTTGAGCATCAACCAATGAAACAGGAGGTCACGGTTCGATTCCCAGTCAGGGCACATGCCTGGGTTGTGGGCTTGATCCCCAGTGTGGGGCGTGCGGGAGGCAGCCGATT
>NW_005371579.1:339416-347353 GCF_000412655.1 Myotis brandtii
TTTTTTTTTTTTTTTTCCCCCCCCCCCCCCCCTTGAATTGTCTGTCGAGCACTGTAGGAGAGAGCAGCTGGGGGTTGAAGACTGGCCCTTGCATTTTTTTTTAATTAAAAAAATTTTAATATTGACATTATTGCAGCTGTTCCTCTTTTTCTCCCCTTTTCCCACCTCCACCCGTGCCCACCCTCTCCCTTGGCCTTCACCAAACGATTGTCCCTGTCCATGGGGTATGCACATATGTTCTATAGCTATTTCCTTCTTCATTCAGTCACCCCCAACCCCTCCCGTCGGGCACCACCCAGTTTCTTCCATATATCCTTGCTTCCAGTTCCATTTTGTTCCGCAGTTTATTTTGTTCGTTAGATTCTACATGTTAGTGAGATAATATGATAATGTCTTTCTCTGACTGGCATATTTTGCTTAAAATAATACTCCCCATAGGTATGAAATTAAACTTGGTTTTCTCCTGCTAACCTGTCTCATGCCAATTTAATTCTTATACCATTCAGAAGAACCTAGGAGGCTAGAGGAGAAATATTTCCTCCTCATCAAAACCATTCTTTTGATGACAAGGTTCTTGATGATATTCATGTCCTTAGCGTCTCTTTCTTTGCCTTCAAATGAGTGATTCCCATGCCCCGCTCTAAGACAGCTCTTCCCTAAGATAAATTGGGTATGACAGTGAGATTACATTTTTACCTCATTGCACTTTGGAATTTTCAATTCAGTACTAAAAAATGCACAATAATCCTTTTTAAAAAAATCATAGTTTTAATGGGGTTTTAATGATAACATTTCTTTGCCGTTGGAAGAGGGACATATAGAATACTAATTATTTTTTACAAACTGACTCATCTGCGTCATCATGGTGTAAGAACCTTTCATGCCAGATGTCTTGTCTGAGAGCAAGGTTATACCAATAGATCTGCCACCTGCCTTGAGGGACGTTACATGCGAATCATACACGCCAGCTCCGAACTTAATGTAACCTTGGGGCTGAGTTTCCCAGCAGGGAAGCCTTCATAGTTATGTTGGCTCTGAGATTTTTATTGGTTTCCTAGGCACATGGCCTACCGAGGTTGAAGTACAGCAACTGGCACAATCCAATAGGAAATTTTCATATGATATCCTCAACTTTGGGTATTATCTGGGAATAAACAGCATTAGGTTTAATTAAAAATGTGTTTTATGTCAGGATGGACATCCAGCCCTAGCTGGTTTGGCTCAATGGATAGAGCGTTGGCCTGTGGACTGAAGGGTCCCAGGTTCGATTCCAGTCAAGGGTGCATGCCCAAGTTGTGGGCTCGATCCCTAGTAGGGGGGGAGGGTGCAGGAGGCAGCTGATCAATGATTCTCATCATTGATGTTTCTCTCTCCCCTCTCCCTTCCTCTTGGATATCAATAAAAATATATATATATATAAAAAAACCAGATAGCATGACTAGCTTGGACCGATCAGTCCTGGTTCATCTCCTGAGCCGGGCACTTTGTCCCCTGAATGACACGGATGTTTTATTGACAGGGGAGGGGAGGAGTGGCACCCTGACAGGCCACCTTTGGGATCTGCCTGGAACAACACGGAGTATCAATGGGGGGGAGCGTGTATGACCTTTTCCGCACATTGAACCTGCACAGCAGGTCTCCCCGCGGCCTGGCAGGAGACAGAAGGAAGTTTCTCTCCCTCGGGCTGACACCGCGGCCCAAGGAGCTCCCCCGAATCCCACCAGAGCGGTTCTGATGACAACAGCTCTCCAACGATCCAGGCGGAGACTTTTTAAAGTTTTATTTTTAAAAACTTTATTTTTTCTAACTAAAAAAATGTATGCATCATAAGAGGACTGTGCATCATCATGTAATGAGTTGGTAGGTGTCAGAATCTGGTCTTGTTGCCCTAGTCGGTTTGGCTCAGTGGATAGAGCATCGGCCTGTGGACTAGAGGGTCCTGGGTTCAATTCCAGTCAAGGGCACGGGCCTCAGTTGCACGCTTGAATCCGGGCCCCTGTTGGGACGCATGTGGGAGGCAACCACTTGATGTGTCTCTCTCACATGGGGGTTTCTCTCTCTGTCTCTCCCCCTCCACTCCACTCTCTCTAAAAATCAACGGAAGGGTGTCCTCTCTTGAGGATTAACAACAACAACAACAACAAAATCTGGTTTTGTCACTCTCCGTGATGTTAATTTGGGAAAATAACCCCATGTGAGCTTCAGTTGCCTCATCTGTGATAACATCTACCTCGCAGGGTTATGGTGAAGATTACACAGAAGACACAGGCCGGGCTCCTAGCACAGTGCCTGTTGTGTAGTGAGTACTTCCTGCATCGGTTACTTCCTGTATTGGTCAGGTGTCTGCTGAAATACGGCTGATTAACAACCTTCTCCCCGCCCCTCCGCCCCCCCCAACCACCGACATGCAGCAACAAGCACTTGCTCCTCTGGCCTGGGTCTGAGGGCCCGCTGTGGTTCTTGAGGGCTCTCTGGGCTGGGTGGGTGTGGCTCCAGGTTCAGTTGGCCCCCTATGTCTGGGTCAGCGTCTACCCAAGACATGCTCCTCTCAGGGCAGCGAGGGAGCACAAGATGTCAAACCAGGTAAGCACATGTAGAGTCTCTGCCCATTTCACGTCCACTCACAGTCACTGGCCAAGGGCAGTCATGTGATCACAGCCAATGCTAATGGTTGGGGAAATAGACCTTCATGGAATTCCGAATTTCCAACAGGCTCCTGGGGCGCGGGGAGGATGCTGAAGCTGTGGGTCTGGGGACTCCACTTTGGGTGTCGAGTGTTTACATCCATCCCACGGAGGCTCAGTGCTCACTCTGTGTCTGACGTGAGAGTGAGAAGCTGAGCCCACAGCAGGGGCAGAGGTGCTAAAGGCCTTGGTAGTGGTGGGAGGAAGGCTCTGGGGATCAGGCGTGGGGCGCGTTGGGGGGTGGGGGACCACAGGCTGAAACCAGGGCCGCTGTCAAATGGACTCTGCAGTTCCATTTCACAGGTGGGAAAACTGAGACCCTAGATCCTGATGATAGAAGAACCCGATTGTCCGACTGCACAGTGCTCTTTTCACGGCCCTGCACTGCTGGCTGGTTAGGCCCGCAGCCCCTCCGAACACTTTCTCCCTTGGTGACTCACCTAGAGTAGTGCTGGGTGTGTTTATGTGATCCCATTTCAGCCAATGAGATGTAAGTGGGCATCCGCTGGGTGTGGGGGCAGGGCTCTTGAGACAGCTTTTAAAAAAAATATTTTTATTGAGTTTAGAGAGGAAGGGAGAGGGAGAGGGAGAGAGAGATAAAAACATCAATGACGACAGAGAATCTTGATCAGCTGCCTCCTGCGTGACCCCTACTGGGGATCGAGCCCACAACCCAGGCACACGCCCCTACCTGAATCGAACCGTGGCTCATAGGTCGACGCTCCACCGCCGAGCCACATGGGCTGGTCAAGACATTGTTTGCTGTTCTGGTAAAAGGATTAGATAGGGTTGCCTAGACTCTCCCCTGCCTTTCACCCTCCCCCGCGCCCCCCCCAACGTGGGCACAGTGCCTGGAGCAGCAGCAGCCATCTTACACCAGGAGGGAAGGACTAGAGCAGGGGTTCTCAACCTGTGGGTCGTGACCCCTTTGGCGATCAAACGACCCTTTCACAGGGGTCACCTAAGACCATCCTGCATATCAGATATTTACATGACGATTCATAACAGTAGCAACATTACAGTTATGAAGTAGCAACGAAAATAATTTTATGGTTGGGTCACAACATGAGGAACTGTATTTAAAGGGCCAGAAGGTTGAGAACCACTGGACTAGAGAGTTGCAGGGACACAGCCTGGCCTGCCTGAGATGCTGTGATGGCTCTGGCAGCCCCTGGCTTGTCGATGTCAGTCTCATGTTCTGTGACTGGCAGCAGGAAGCGCCCCTGCCCGACCTGGCACCTCTGCCTTCCCCTTGCTGAGCTCCACCTCCTCGATGAAGGCCCTGGGAACTTCAGACAGGGGGGCGGCCTGTGCAGGGGGGTGAGGGTCCAGGAGAGGCTGGCGGCTCCACAGAGCACTAGCCCTTTGATCCAGACTGTTTGAAGCTGCTTTCCGTTCTCACTAGCCCCGGGGGCCGTTCCAGCCAGTGTCTTCAGGTGTCTTCGGGCTGAAAGCTCCGTTACCAGTTAATGATACAGGCGCTGCCAGATAACGTTTGCAGGAGCTTCATGCTGAACAGTGGCCTGTGAATAACCAGCATCATTATTATTATTAACCCGCCCCTGGCCCCCCTGAGCCTCCAGGCGCCAATGAGAGGGAACTGTTTCACTCGTCCAAGAGACAGCCAGAGACATGTAATTCTGATTTAATTCTCAGCTCCTCCGAAATGTGCCTGTGCGCAGCTCAGAGGTGGGAGGGAGGCGGAGAGCCCAGCGAGAACACCTCTGCGAGTGGGAGAAGAGAAATGGCCGGTGAAGGCGCATTGGGCTCCACTTAAAGGCCCATTTTCCATGTGACACCTCGTAAGTTATTTCAAATCTAATCTTGACTACTGTAACCCACAGTCCCCCTCCGCCTCCCGCCCTCCCTGCACTCCCGCCTCCTTCCCCACCAATCTTCAAGGGAAAAGATCTTCGGCAAGTTGCCCTTTTTGTTGTTACTGTTCATCCTCACCAGAGGATATTTCTTCTTCTTTTTGTAAAAATAAAAATATATTTTTATTTATTTCAGAGAGGAAGGGAGGAGAGAGAGATAGAAACATCAGTGATGAGAGAGAATCATTGATCGCTGCCTTGTGCACGCTCCGCACTGGGAATCGAGCCTTGACCTCCTGGTTCATAGGTCAATGCTCAACCACTGAGCCATGCTGGCCGGTCAGATATTTACACTGGGGATCGAGCCTTGACCTCCTGGTTCATAGGTCAACGCTCAACCACTGAGCCATGCTGGCTGGTCAGATATTTTTCTATTGATTTTTAGAGAGAGTGGAAGGGGAAGGATGAGAAGGAGGAGGAGAAGAAGAAGGAGGAAGAGGAGAGAGAAAGAGAGAGAGAGAGATAGATGTGAGAGAGACACACACATCGATTGGTTACTTCCCATATGCGCCCCGGCTGGGGTCAGGATGCAACTTGCAACCCAGGGATGTGCCCTTGACTAGGAATTGAACCCATGACCCTTTGGTGGGTAGACTGATGCTCTAACCATCGAGCCACAGTGGCCAGGGCAGGTTGCCCTTTTCTGATTTACCCAGAGCTGCAGGAAGTTAAAATGATGACTTAAACGACCTCCTAGCTTCAGTGAGGGTAAATCCATGCTGACCACGAGAAGGGACAGTGTAAGTGTGGCTCCTGTGGCCAGAGTGGCTCCCCTCTCCCTCAATGCCATGCGTGAGTAATTAATTGATTAAGTAAGTCATTATGTGTGGAGCCCTTACTCTGTTTTGTGCATCTGGTCCACTCGATAAGTAAGATTCTGCCTGACTTATCTCCACAAGGCACAGGCTGTTTAGTTAGTGACGGATGCTGGTGCCAGACTTCCTGGGTCCCAGTCCTGGCTCTGCCCCTTAGCTGTGTGACCTGGGGCAGGTTAATTAACCTCTCTGCGCCTCAGTTTTCTTATCTGTAACCTGGGGATAATAATCACTCTTACCTCCTGGGGTCTTTGCGCAGCTTGTGTGAAATAACCCGTGTAAAGCTCTCAGCTCCAGCTCCGCGTGTGTTGGCCGTGCCACTCACTGCGCCTGGAACAGAGCTGGGTGTGGTCAATGGCCAGGAAGCACACACAGTAGAGGTGGAGGCAGAGAGAGCAGTGAGCAGTGATGGAGCCCTCGCCCTTAACGAGGTGCTTTGCTGAGCTGGGGCATCCATGATGCCACCGAGTTCCCCGCCAGCACTGGTCGCTCACTCACCACGTCACTGGGTGCTGCCCGGGCCAGGCACTGTGCCTTCAGTGGAGAGCCCAGGAAAAAGGCCCGGCCCCAAGGGGGTCCCGTTCGTTTCCGTTCTCACAAGGAGACAGAGGTAAGCGAACAGAAATGTCATCTACTGGCCAGGGCCACCTCCTGTCACCCTCACTCACAGGTCCAGACAGCCTCCAAAACAGAAAGCCCGTGAGAGTGAGACGTCTGTCTAAACCCCCCTCCCCCAACCCAATGAGGAGCGTGCACACTCCCTCCCATCACTGGGTCCCCACGAAGGCGACCTCCTTGGAGAGGCCTCCCCTGATCGTCCCTCTAAAACAGCCCCTCCCACGATGCTCTACTCCCCAGGCACGCGCTTCTCTCCTGAGTATCTGTCCTGTCACTCGCAGGTCAAGTGCAGGGCACTCGAAGGACACTGTAAGGTGACAGAATGTAACACATGGTAATAGAATTCATCGTATAAGAGTGGGGATTTATTTAATCCTCACAACATCCTGTAGGATGAGCGAGTGCTTGAACCTGCTGTCTGACCCCCCTAGATGCTGCAGCCTCCTAGGGTTTTTTTTCAATCTTCAAAGATATGTTTTTATTGATTTGAGAGAGAGAGAGAGAGAGAGAGAGAGAGAGGAACATTGATCAGTTGCCTCCTGCATGAGCCCCGACTGATGATCGAACCTGCAATCGAGGTATGTGCCCTGACAGAGAATCGAACCCTCAGTCTTCTCGTGCACAGGACGATGGCTCCAACCAACTGAGCCACTGGCCAGGGCAGTCTCCCAGGCTTTTAATCAGAAGATGAGCATTTGCATCCCAGCGCCGCATGCTCACTGTGCACTTGGCACATCAGTTCACCTCTCCAAGCCTCAGTCTTCTCACCTGTAAAATGGGTTAACAGATTCACTTTCCAGGGGGGTTGCTGTGAGCATGGTGAGAGAAGGAGGCTGCTTGTAAAGTTCCATAGAAGTCTTCGACTTCCACATTTTTTTAAAAAAATATATTTTATTGATTTTTTACAGAGAAGAAGGCAGAGAAATAGAGAGTAAGAAACATCGATGAGGGAGAAACATCGATCAGCTGCCTCCTGCACACCCCCTACTGGGGATGTGCCCGCAACCAAGGTACATGCCCTTGACCAGAATCGAACCTGGGACCTTTCAGTCCGCAAGCCGACGCTCTATCCACTGAGCCAAACCGGTTAGGGCGACTTCCACATTTTACCTGACATGCCTCCCAGGGCTGGGACATGGGAGACATCCAATGTCCTCCAATGGACACTGTGCCCATGGATTGGCTTGATGGGCGGTGCTCCTGTTGCTCCGAAGAGAGGAAGCGGCTCCAGAGGGGACTGGCCCCCAGGAGCGAGTGAGCCTCGGGTGTTAGAAGGAAAGTGTTCCCCAGAAGTTCTCTCTTAGCCTACACACAGACGAGCCCCCTCTCTCGCTATAAGTAAAGGTGGCCCCACCGGCTCTGTGGTCGGAAGGAAATATCAATAACACGACTAATTATGGAAATGGCATAATGCATCATTAGTTAGTAATTATGACTTTGTCAAGTGCCTGTTAATTTTTATGTAGGAATCACTCAGTGTGTGACATGGAAATATTAGCTTGTCGCAGGCTTTCCTTTCTGGTGGGGGAGTGTGATCCTGAGAATTTAGGTTAATGACACGTCAGGTGAAGGAAGAGGCGGGGAGGAGGAGGAGGAGGGGGGACAGGAGGAGGGGGAGCCCAGGAGTGCCCCACCTGGGGCAGGAGGTGCCAGGCCTGGAGGGTGCAGGAGGGAGGACCCAGCGCTGGCCTCAGAAGGCGAATTATGTCAAACTTGCCGGCCTCCCGCTTCCGTCCCAGAATCAAAGTGTCTGCATGGGGTGTTGACACATTTCTCTAATAAGATGGCATTATCGTTTCCCGGCCTCCCCGGAGAGCCTTGGCATGTCTCATTTTGCTTGAATAAATTATTAATTTGGTCTAATTAGGCTCATCCAGCAGCTGGGAGGCAGGTTGAGCTAATTTGGGATTCCTCTGTGGATCTGCACGCGTGCTGGGCTCTGTGGC
>NW_005371579.1:347396-407111 GCF_000412655.1 Myotis brandtii
CGGGGGGGGGTGGGTGGGGGGGAAGCTCTGTGGGAGGGACAGGCAGGAGGAAGACGGAGGCTGGGATGTACGGCTTTACTTCAGGCAACTCCATCCACTCGGGACTATTTCTTCATGAGCACCTGCCACAGAGAGGCGAGTGCTGAGAACTCATGTCTTCTTCAGACATCTGGGTCCTTCATTTTGGCTGCAGAGTTGCCTAGGTCAGAAGAGTGGATGGTGTTAGCTCGTCCCTCCAGCGCGTCACAGTTAGGTGTGCGTCTACCAGGGTTATTTCCTCGGAGGCCCAGACTCCCAAAGACGACTTCAGTTGCACAGTTAAAAAATATATTATTCTTTCTTTATTTTTTTAAAAGGGAAGGGAGAGGGAGAGAGAGATAGAAACATCAATGATGAGAGAGAATCATCGATCCGCTGCCTCCTGCACATCCCCTACTGGGGATCGAGCCCGCAACCCGGGCATGTGTCCTGATCGGGAATCGAACCATGACCTCCTGGTTCATAGGTTGATGCTCAATCACTGAGCCACATGGGCCGGGCAGTTGCACATGGTTTAAAGCGAGAGACAGCTGTGGGTCCACCCACACAGCCCTCTGAACTCAGGAAGTAATGTCAGCTCTCCGTGGCCTCGGCCACATTGAAATAATAACAGCCTGTCCCTGCGAATAGAGACAATAAATGCAGGTGGACTTCCTGGTGGGGCGCCGGGCACGTGGTAGGTGCAGTAACCGGCAGCCGTGGATTCAGGGGAAAGGGCCGGGCAGACACAGTTGCAGGGGTCTCAGACGTGAGGACGTTAACATCCACAGAGGTGGTATGACTTGGAAAGGACGGACAAGACAAAGTCCCTCTCCATTGTCCTTCCTGCCCCACCAGGCCACTTCTTAAGGGTCACAGTGGCATTCCGCTGTTTATTTCTTTTTTGACAAGAGCTTGTGTTTTCATAGGCAAGGAAACAACCTACGTGCTGAAAAGTCCTGATTATATTTTAATGGCATTCAAATCCCTCTGACAGTTTCCTCCCCATGTAATAAGGTTTTCAGATTTACTTGTTTTCGAGAACAAAATCATCCTCATGGGTTTTCCCGTGACTGACAGTCTGTTTCTAAGCGGCAGCCCCGGAATCCATCGGGCCCTCCTGTGAGTCCCAGGCAGCATGGCCTGGCCGGGTCTCCCCTGGCTCCTTATGTCTGTCTCCCAGGCTGGCCTTTGGGCATCTGAGGAGACCTTTCTTCCCCAAGTCGGGGCTGCGGCCTGGGTGCTCTTCCAGACTAGGAGCTGAGTCTAATCTTGGGGTCCCCAGCTCAGTGTATGGCACCTGGGAGTCTTTCTAAAACCTCTGGACAATCAAGAAAAGACACCCAAGAACAAAGCTGCAGTGGCTGTGAGTTCATTTCCTCTGTTCAGAAGGCTCGGTAGCATGTCAAGACCATCAATGTAAAATCAATCAACAGACACGATGAGCATCACCCACCTTTGCGCTGCTGCTGTGCCCATGGCCCGCTCACATAATCAGAGGGTCAGAGGCTGCCCTTGTGTTACAGATGGGGACAGAGGAGCAAAACAACCTAGATTTAACTCTTCCCTCTCCATGGCCCCTTCACCACACTGGCCTGACATCCTTGCCTCTCCCATTACTATATACTAGTATATGTAATCCTTTCTCTACCATCTCGTACTAAGATTGCTGCAGCCCCTCCACACTGGTCTTCCTGCTCCTTGTCTCCTTCATCTCAGGTTGCTTAGCTTTCTGAGAGAGGAAACAGGGGTGTCTCTGTCTTATTCTACTTCTTAAAAAACCTACTGTGTGGCCTTTTAATGCCTACTCCTTGTCTGGGAAAGAAAATCTATACAAGCTTGCTGAAGAATTGTGTGTGTGCATGGGGGAGGGATTTACAAAACTTGTCCAAGTGTTTAAAAAAGTGTCTGATCCATGGTCCTATGTAAGCATGTTATGTATTACTAGAGGCCCAGTGGGGTCCCTTGGCCTGGCCTGTGGGGATCGGGCCTAAACCAGCAGTCGGACATCCCCTGAGGGGTCCCAGATTGGAGAGGGTGCAGGCTGGGCCGAGGGATACCCCCCCGCCCCCCAGTGCATGAATTTTGTGCACCGGGCCTCTAGTATATAGATGTTTCTGCTGCTGTTATTATTGTTATCATTGTTGCTGTTGTTATTCAGCTCTAATGGGATCCAAGGGTAACCAACCAACACAGCAGGACCTCGTGGGCATGGCATTGAAACTCAGCAAAGGTGTCACTTCTTCCAGGATACACTCCTGACACCCCTGTGCTTTCTCTGGATCCTTAGAGTGGCCCACACCCCAAAGAGTCAAGAGCCATTACCCAGTTCTTATCAATTTTGTCCTTGGGTCAAGTGGGACATCAGGGAGCATATATTTGGACTTGACTGTCTGGGCCCTTGTAGAATTGCTTTCCTATTGGCCTTCATTGAAGGACATTATAAGAAATTAGGACAAAAAAATACGTCCTTGCACTTGTTATAGGGATATGTTGAAAGCGGTGTTCATTACCTTGCACACTTTCCCTTTATTGAGGACTACTTTCTCTCAGGTCTCTGTACCAGGAAAAGCTGCCATTCTCTTGACTGGTTTGTACTGAATGCTTTGAACATTGGGAATGGAATAATGTCCATGTTTTCCTCTTGGCTTTTGCTGGTAGGAGTCTCAGGGTTAACTCACCAGCCAACTTCCATCAAGGCCTTATGGATGCATTGTGAGCTAATCTGATTTCACGTTATCTTTTCACCCTGTTTTTCTTTAGCTTTGATTTCATCATAAAAATCCTGTTTTGCTACATGCATCTGTGTAAGCCACATTATTTCCTTTTGAATATCATCAAGTAGGATTTCAGTGAATAAATATTCATCCATCTTCTTGTTCCACCCTATCCAGACCCCAGAAACTGCACCAGAACAGAAAACCACTACAGGCTGCCAGGCAAACCTTCTGTCAACCCATATAATTGGATATTTAATCTATTGTTACAGTCTTTATCTTTTAACTGGAGAGTTTAACCCATTTAGGATTATTATTATTATTATTAGTCTCAAAAGGTAAGAAATCATTCTTATAGTTTTTTTCTTGGTACAGATTTCTAGGTTGGCAGTTACTTTCAGCACTTAGAAAATATTAATTCATTTTCATGTGGCTTCCAATGTGGCTAAAAAGTCAGTTATTAATTTAAATATTTCTTTGTAGGTAATAGATCCCTTTTCTCTGACTTCTTTTAACATTCCTGTTTAATTCATCCACTGCATAAGTATTTGTTGATGGTTATTGTGGGGCGCAGCTACTGTGTTTTGGCCAGGTTCAAGCCTCGGACTAATGAAAGGACAGGGTCCTCTCATTGCCACGTGCAAAGTCCCAGCTGGAAGGGCAGGGCCCTCCCAGCACAATTATAGCCAACAGCTATGGTTGTAAGCTTGAACCTATGGTCCAAACACGTGGCCCCACGTGCCTTTGATAGAGTTTGGATGCATGTAGTTGAGTAGGGTTGGAACTCACAAGAATGCTGTAAACAACTTGATCACGCCCCTACTTTGCCTCGTGGCATCTGCTATAAAATAAAGACACGGCTTTTGGGCGCAGGCGCTGTCTCCTCATCAGGGAGCAGCGTCCCACCGAGACCCAGCTTTCATTCTCTTGTCTGTCTTTTCGCAATCCTTTCACCCCCCCACTCAGGATCACCTTTGGCCGTAACAGGTTATTATGTGGGTGGTGCTTTTTCCCATCATGGAGCCTACATTCTAGGATCTTTGGTAATCTGAAATTTGCCTTTGATGTAGCAAGATAGGGATTTCTTTTAATTATCCTGCTTGGAGCTTTCTTGAATTTTTAGCTTTATGTCTTTCACTAGAGGACCGGTGCATGACATTCATCCCTCAGCCCAGCCTGCTCCCTCTTGCAGTCCGGAACCCTTCGGGGGATGTCCAATTGCTGGCTTAGGCCCGCTACCGCCGTTGTGCTCATCACTGTGAGCCCGGCTTCCGGCTGAGCAGCGCTCCCCCTGTGGGAGCGCACTGACCACCAGGTGGCAGTTCCTGCGCTGAGCGTCTGCCCCCTGGTAGTCAGTGTGCATCATAGTGACCGATCGTCTGCCATTTGGTCTATTTGCATATTAGCCTTTTATGTATAGGATTAGTTTTGCTAACATCTTAACTTTTTTCTTTTTACCTTTTCAAATATAGCCTCTTCCTCATTCACTCTGTTCTCTCACTTTGAATTCTAATTAGACATTTGTTCAACATTTTCACTCTATTCTCTATTACTCTCCACGTTTCCTTTTTGTTTTTCTACCCCATTTCTATCTCATGAGCATTTTGGACATTTTCTTCAAATCTGTTTTCTGTTTTGCTGATCATCTCTTTAGCTGTTTTGAATTTAATCTATCCACTGAATTTAAAATTTTAATTATAATTTTATTTCTGTAATTCTATTTTTAAAAGATGCCTGACAATCTTGATTGTCTCTTATTTCTCTGTCATACTTTAAGTTCCCTCTATCCTTGCCTTACACTGATACCATACTGTCTCAATTACTCAGTGTTATGGTAAACCTTGGAATCATAGTGTAAGTCCTTCAACTTTGTTCTTTTTCAAGACTTTCTGACCATCTTAGGTCTTTCACATGTCCATATATTTTAGAATCAGCATAGCAGTTTCTTCAAAAAGCCTGCTGGGATTTTAATTAAGATTGCATTGAATTATAAATAAATTTGAGAGAATGGACATGGTATCTCCTCATTTATTTAGATCTTTAATTTTTAATAGAGAGGTCTTGAACATCTTTTGTTAGGTTCTTTCTTTGGTAATTAATTTTTGATGCTGTTTTTAATTAGGTTGTTTTAAATATTTTAATATGCCAGTGTTACTTTCTAGTACATAGAAATACAATTAATTTTTATGCACTGGTCTTGTATCCTGTGGACTTGTTATATTCACCTGTTGGCTTTATTAGTGTTTTTGTAGATTCCTTAGAGTTTTCTATGTAAACAATAATTTTATTTGTGTATAAAGATATCTTTATGTCTTCTTTTCCAATCTTTGTGCTTTTTATTTCCCTTTTTTTTCCTTTGTTGCTCTGGATAGGACTTCCAGTACAATGCTAAATGGGAGTGGTGAGAGCAGATATTCTTGACTTGTTTCCGATCTTAGGGAGAAAATATTCAATGTTTCACTATTAAGAGGGATGCTAGCTGTAGATTTTTCACAGATGCCCTTTATCAGATTGAGAAAGCTCCTTTCTAGTCCTAGTTTTCTGAGGATTAAAAAAATTATGAATGGGAATTGAGTTTCGTCAAATGCCTTTTCTGCATCTTTTGCGATGATTATGTGATTTTCATCTTTCATTCCTCTAGTATGGAGAATTGCATTGCTTTCTCTTTTATATTAAATCAATCTTAAGTGCCTGGAATAAAGAGCACTCGGTCATGATGTATTATCCTTTTACTATATTGCAGATTCAAGTAGCTAACATTTTATTAAGGAATTTTGCATTCAGGCTCAAGGGGAATATTGGCTTGTAATTTTCTTTCTTGTCATATATTTCTCAGTTTTTGCTATTGAATCTTTGCTGGCCTCAGAATGAGTTGCAAAATGTTTCTTGCTTTCCTACTTTCTGAAAAAGTTTATGATAGACCCTGTGGTACCCCCATCCACTCCAGATACTCGTTTTCAGAAATGAAGCAGTCATCTTCCAGCTTCTGGGGATGGTGCCTGCTGACGATTCCTGCCCAGGAATTGCCCTTGGACCAGTGCTGCCCTCTTGCCTCGTCTACACACAATGACTAGGTTGATGTAGGACTAGAAAGGGTTGGACCCTCCTCTGGGACAGCTTTAAAGAGGCTGAAACCTCTGTTGCAACTCCATCATTGTTCAACTTCTCCTCCTCAATCTTTCTTCCTTTGCTCCATGATAGGTGTTCCTAAGAACACCCTCCGATGAACCACTTCACCAAAACTCTCTCTCAAAGCCTATTTCTTGGGGAGCTCAATTTATGACAGTTTCTGTAAAGTTGGTTTTATTTATTTATTGTTATAATTTATTAGTTAAACCATCTTGACTTGGAATTATCCTTGTAGGAAGGTTATTGAATAATTCAGTTTCTTTAACAGGTATAAGGCTATGTGGACTTTCTCTGTCTTCTTGTGTTGGTTTTGGTAAGTTGTGTTTTTCAAGAAATTTGTTCACTTTATCCTTTCCCCACGTTGTCTAATATAGATATACCAGCTGTCTTGTGCTTAGTGTTTACAGGTTGTTGTTTTTTTTACACTTTTTTACTTTTAATCTGTCAGTTTTGATATTGAAAAAGTTTTTGTTTCTGATAGCATGTAGTTAGTTCTTTTATAAAATTTACTCAAACTCTCTGGTTTAGAATTACAATTCTTAGTCCTTTGCCATTTAATGAAAGTATTGATCTTCCATCCTGATAGATGTTTTTCGTTTGTCTCATCTATTCTTTGTTCCTCTGTTCCTCCTTTCTTGACTGTTTTCTTTTTTTAAATATGTTTTTCAGCCCTGACCGGTTTGGCTCAGTGGATGGAGTGTCGGCCTGCGGACTGAAGGGTAACAGGTTCGATTCCGGTCAAGGGCATGTACCTTGGTTGTGGGCACATCCCCGATGGGGGTGTGTGCAGGAGGCAGCTGATCGATGTTTCTCTCTCATTGATGTGTCTAACTCTCTATCCCTCTCCCTTCCTCTCTATAAAAAAATCAATAAAAATATTTTTTAAAGACCTAGAAGCTGCCGATAAATTTAGTAAGGCCCTCGAAAAGACTGGTGAGACCGCCGATAAATGTAGTGAGATCCTCAAGAAATCTAGTGAGACCCTCGATGTTGTGATAAAGAACCAACTAGAAATTAAGCATACACTGACTGAAATAAAGAATATTATACAGACTCCCAACAGCAGACCAGAGGATCGCAAGAATCAAGTCAAAGATTTGAAATACGAAGAAGCAAAAAACACCCAACCAGAAAAGCAAAATGAAAAAAGAATCCAAAAATACGAAGATAGTGTAAGGAGCCTCTGGGACAACTTCAAGCGTACCAACATCAGAATTATAGGGGTACCAGAAGAAGAGAGAGGGCAAGATATTGAAAACCTATTTGAAGAAATAATGACAGAAAACTTCCCCTACCTGGTGAAAGAAATAGACTTCCAAGTCCAGGAAGCGCAGAGAACCCCAAACAAAAGGAATCCAAAGAGGACCACACCAAGACACATCATAATTAAAATGCCAAGAGCAAAAGACAAAGAGAGAATCTTAAAAGCAGCAAGAGAAAAAAAGTCAATTATCTACAAGGGAGTACCCATACGACTGTCAGCTGATTTCTCAACAGAAACCATGCAGGCCAGAAGAGAGTGGCAAGAAATATTCAAAGTGATGAATAGCAAGAACCTACAACCAAGATTACTTTATCCAGCAAAGCTATCATTCAGAATTGAAGGTCAGATAAAGAGCTTCACAGATAAGAAAAAGCTAAAGGAGTTCATCACCACCAAACCAGTATTATATGAAATGCTGAAAGGTATCCTTTAAGAAGAGGAAGAAGAAGAAAAAGGTAAAGATACAAATTATGAACAACAAATACACATCTATCAACAAGTGAATCTAAAAATCAAGTGAATAAATAATCTGATGAACAGAATAAACTGGTGAATATAATAGAATCAGGGGCATAGAAAGGAAGTGGACTGACTATTCTTGGCGGGGAAAGGGGAATGGGAGATGCGGGAAGAAACTGGACAAAAATCATGCACCTATGGATGAGGACAGTGGGTGGAGAGTGAGGGCGGAGGGTGGGGTGGGAACTGGGTGGAGGGGAGTTATGGTGGGAAAAAAGAGGAACCAATGTAATAATCTGAACAATAAAGATTTAATTAAAAAAAAAGAAAATATTTTTTAAAAATATGTTTTTTATTGATTTCAGAGAGAAAGAGAAGGGAGGGAGAGGGAGCGATAGAAATATCAATGATGAAAGAGAATCATTGATCGGCTGCTTCCTGCACCCCCCCCCCCAATGGGGATTGAGTCTGCAACCCGGGCATGTGTCCTTGACCAGAATTGAACCTGGGATCCTTCAGTCCACAGGCCGATGCTCTATTCACTGAACCAAACCAGCTAGGGCTCTTGACTGTTTTGTTGGGTGAATCAAGTAATTTTCAGTATTTAATTGAATCTCCTTTATTATTTTTAGCTGTACTCTATGGTTTTGTAAAGTGATTTTTCTAGAGATTACAACATGTATCTTTATCTCATCACTTCAAAGATGCTGTTCCACTGTTTTCTGTCCACTTTTGTTTCCACTGAGACGTCAGCTGTCATTCTTATTATTATTGTCCCTTCCGTATATGATGTGGCGTTTTTCTCTTGATACTTTACAGATATTCTCTTTATCTTTTCAGCGTTTGACTGTGATGTGCTTAAGTGAGGATTTATTTGTATTTATCCTGCTTGGGGTTCTTATTGGGTATGTGGCTCTAAAATAAAAAAATGAATTTCATATAGAGATGAAGTTTAAAACAAAATTAAAAAAAAATTGAAGCTTTGATGAATTCACCACATAAAATCTCTACTCAAGAATACATATGTTTTAACCCCCCCTCCCTCCCCCCAGGAGATACAAATCTTCTGGAATAAGGAAGAAACAATAGTCAGTGGAAATTGGAGCTTAGATGTTTAGTCCCTAGAAAGAGCTCTATTTGTTCTTTCTTTCCAGGGAAAACAAAGGGGAGGAGAAATGACAGAATTTCCCAATTAATGTTGGTGTCTGATAGCAGAGGAAACATGTGCCCCTGTTCCTGCGTAAGCCTTGGGAAATGGAAACACCCCATAGTCCTTCCGAGCCCCACTTGGCTTGTGAAGTTTAGTAGAAATGTTTGTAGGTGTTTGTCAGGTACAGATGACTGGGCGAGGCTCATGAGTTTCCCGGGGAACAGAGAATGACTTTTCTGGACCCCAATTGCATCACAGAGGCCAAGAGAAGCCTCACTCGTTCCCAGCGGGTTTTCTGAAGGCCCCGAGCGGAATTCAGCTGTGAGAGAGCCTGCAGGCCCTGCTGCTGGGACCAGGACACACAGCAATGCAGACTCTCCGGAGAAGCAAATAGTGAGATGCCTGAAGATCAGATTCTGTTGTTTACCCCTGTGCTTTGACATTATTTAAGCTCTGGAGGATATGGTACTACCCTGTAGAGAGTAGACCAGAAACCACGTGAGGTTTAGTTGCTGCCACAAAAAAAAAAAAAAAGCTTAAGAGAGGAATTAAATTCAGCGATGGCAAAAATAAGTTTTGTTTCTTACATCCCTGAGCTTTTTGACTGTGAGTCCCTTTGCAGTGAACGGGGACTCACAGCATTTTAATTTTCCATTCAGACATGTCATTAACCTTTGGCAAGAGGTCCCTGCCTTTGTGTGGCTGTGCAGGCGGCCCAGTTCCTGGGCTGCCAGCTCCTTGAACCTTCCCCGTGTTCCCAAGGGCACGGCCACGTTCTCCTGCTTTTCAGGGCCTGTCCTGCTTGTTGGCACCTTGCTGGATGCCTCAGGCATGGGAGTGCTGAGAACGGAGGCCAGCTATGGCCAGGCCAGGTGAGGAACAGCGGGGTGTGGGGGTGTGCCTGGGAAGGGCAGCGGCAGCACACCAGGCAGCCACGGGTCTGTCAGGAATAAGCAGAGAGCAGGCAGTGGGTCTGGGCCAAGAAGACAGGCGGGTGGTAGAGTGTAATTTTCTTTCTTTTTAAAAAAAAAATACATTTTATTGATTTTTTACAGAGAGGAAGGGAGAGGGATAGAGAGTTAGAAACATCGATGAGAGAGAAACATCGGTCAGCTGCCTCCTGCACACTCCCCACTGGGGATGTGCCTGCAACCAGGGTACATGCCCTTGACCGGAATCGAACCTGGGACCCTTGAGTCTGCAGGCTGACCCTCTATCCACTGAGCCAAACCGGTCAGGGCTAGAGTGTAATTTTCACGTACACTGAGCGTCTCATGCGTGTGAGGCTTGTGTGTGTCCAGCTCTGCTTCCTCCTGGTACAAACGATGAGCTGTCCCTTCCCAGGCCCCCCTCCACCGGGGCGCTAGATACGCTGCAGCGACTCTCCTCTCCTGTGGCATCAATTTTCCTTCTAAAGTCTGGATCATTCCCATCGCAGACAAACAAGCTGTAGTATTCCCCATCTTAAACAAAACCCTTCTTTGACTCCAAATTTCCCTCCTGCTCCCCCCTCCCCCCTTCTTTATTCCCCTGTTCAGTAAAACTTGTTGAAAGAGTTTGTTACACTCCTGTCATTCACTCTCGAATGAATTCCTCTCCTCTCGTTCACTTTCCACTCCAATCAGACACTGGCTCCTACATCTCCCAACTTGAACCCCAAACGGCCACATTTAGTGGATGTTTGTGTTCTTGACTTAACTGGCCTCTCGGCATCTCATCCTGGGGCTCATTCCTGTTCTTCTAGGAACACTGCTCTGTCTTGGGTTCATGAAGTCACACTTTCGCTGGTTTTCCTCCTGCTGCCCTGCTCACGCTCACGCACGCTTCTTGCCTGGCTCTTCAGCCTCCAAAGGCTGACCTCCTCCTGGGCCTTGTCTGTCCCTGACTCCTCTCTTCAGCCCACGTGTACTTGAACTTCGGATGTGTGTATCCAACCCTCTACTTGGCAACTGTCTATTCCCACTTGTATATTTCACAGACATTTCAAACTCACAACTCCACAAGCAGCCCCGGCTTCTCCTGCTTCTCAGCCCTGCTCTTCTCCCCATCTTCCCCATCTCACTCATGGTTTTTATCAAGGCAGAGACTCAGAAATCATCCTTAATCCCTACTTGCCCCTCGGCACTCCCCATCCAGCCCGCCAGCGAATACATCTCAATTATGTGCCCTCTCTCTCTGTCCGCTGTTATGTCCTCTACGTCCACTATCGTCTCTCAGCTGGATGACAGCAGTGGCCTTAATGGCTGTCCCTCTCCCACCCTTGCTCCGTGGATCTGCTGCTGGGGCTGCCTGTCTGGGTTCTGTCCCTGAGGTTCTCCCTTCCTCTCTCTCCCTTCCTTCTGTCCTCCCTCATCTGGCCCCTCCCATCAGCGTTGCTGGGTGCCTCCTCTGTGCCAGGCACTGGGGGCTTCTGGGATCCAGAGGTGATGGCTCTGTGGCCCCCGTCCTAAAGGGGCTCGTCGCCAGCGGTCCTCTCTGCTTCCTCTGTGCTAACCGCTAACTCACTGACTCATTTTCTGCTTCGGTGTCTGTGTCCTCTTGTTTGGGTCTCACACCAACACCTGCTTTCCCGAGTCCAGAGCTGGGTCTGTGGGGCGGGGTGTAGGCAGGGCAGCCCAAAGCGGGAGGGGACCAGTGGTGAATGTGAGCACAGGCCCTTGGAAGCACAAAAGGTCGAAATCAGAAAGTCCAGACCAGGAGCATCAACCTATGAACCAGGAGGTCACGGTTCGATTCCCGGTTAGGACACATGCCTGGGTTGCAGGCTTGATTCCCAGTGTGGGGGCTGCAGGAGGCAGCCTATCAATGATTCTCTCTCATCATTGATGTTTCTATCTCTCTATCTCTCTCCCTTCCTCTCTGAAATAAAAATATATATTAAAAAAAATCAGAAGGTCCAACTGGGTCGCCAAGTCCAGACACGGGTTGAGCCCGGAAATGGGTCAGGCATACACTGTGTTCAGTTGTTCAGGTGGTGAACTGCATGCGGGGACGCCTCCCGCCTGTCCTCCCACTGTGAGCACTTGCTCAGGCCGTGTCTGACTCACACGAAGGCCCCACGTGGAACAGCTGGGACCCTGACTGCCAGCCCTGCTTTTCTATCCTTGAACTTGAACACCAGGCCCTTGGAGAGGCCACCCAGAGCCCTATCTGGAGGCCGCCCCTGCTAGTCTGGTCCTCACTTCCCTCTCCGGTCTCCACAGCTCATGTTAATTTGTAGTTGTGCACTTAAGTGCCTGATCACTTATGTGTTACTGGACTCCCCATCAGCTGCAAGGCCCTGAGGGCCGGGCCCTCTCTGTCTGGCTCCCGTGTGTATCTGCACCTGGCTCTGGTGGGCACTGATTGGATGACCAACCAGTGGCAGAAGCAGAACAGGGGGTGAGCGCCTGGAGGTGGATTGTGAGCGCCTAGAGCCGTGGTCGGCAAACTGCGGCTCACGAGCCACATGCGGCTCTTTGGCCCCTTGAGTGTGGCTCTTCCTAAGCCTTAGGAGTACCCTAATTAAGTTAATAACAATGTACCTACCTATATAGTTTAAGTTTAAAAAATTTGGCTCTCAAAAGAAATTTCAATCGTTGTACTGTTAATATTTGGCTCTGTTGACTAATGAGTTTGCCGACCACTGGCCTAGAGGGAGAGGCTGGGGTGAAAGTGGAGGGGTAGGTGACTGCATGTGAGTAGGTCAGACCTACACTTGGGTTTCTTACTTGACTGTGTCCCGTCTGGTTCCCAAGATCTCACCAGGATGTGCCTGGGCTCCTGCCTCTGCCCCAGGTTCCTGCTCACCCTGCCTTTGGCCCTTCTGAGTGCTTGGGTTGAGCACTTACTGGATGCCAGGCCCTGCACTAGGTGTGGGTGATAGGGGAGGCTTGGACTCACTCCCACCCTCCAGGCCCTCACAGTCCACCCTCCAGGCGCTCACAGTCCACCCTCCAGGGCCTCACAGTCCACCCTCCAGGCCCTCACAGTCCCACCCTCCAGGCCCTCACAGTCCCACCCTCCAGGCCCTCACAGTCCCACCCTCCAGGCCCTCACAGTCCCACCCTCCAGGCCCTCACAGTCCCACCCTCCAGGCCCTCACAGTCCCACCCTCCAGGCCCTCACAGTCCCACCCTCCAGGCCCTCACAGTCCCACCCTCCAGGCCCTCACAGTCCCACCCTCCAGGCCCTCACAGTCCCACCCTCCAGGCCCTCACAGTCCCACCCTCCAGGCCCTCACAGTCCCACCCTCCAGGCCCTCACAGTCCCACCCTCCAGGCCCTCACAGTCCCACCCTCCAGGCCCTCACAGTCCCACCCTCCAGGCCCTCACAGTCCCACCCTCCAGGCCCTCACAGTCCCACCCTCCAGGCCCTCACAGTCCCACCCTCCAGGCCCTCACAGTCCCACCCTCCAGGCCCTCACAGTCCCACCCTCCAGGCCCTCACAGTCCCACCCTCCAGGCCCTCACAGTCCCACCCTCCAGGCCCTCACAGTCCCACCCTCCAGGCCCTCACAGTCCCACCCTCCAGGCCCTCACAGTCCCACCCTCCAGGCCCTCACAGTCCCACCCTCCAGGCCCTCACAGTCCCACCCTCCAGGCCCTCACAGTCCCACCCTCCAGGCCCTCACAGTCCCACCCTCCAGGCCCTCACAGTCCCACCCTCCAGGCCCTCACAGTCCCACCCTCCAGGCCCTCACAGTCCCACCCTCCAGGCCCTCACAGTCCCACCCTCCAGGCCCTCACAGTCCCACCCTCCAGGCCCTCACAGTCCCACCCTCCAGGCCCTCACAGTCCCACCCTCCAGGCCCTCACAGTCCCACCCTCCAGGCCCTCACAGTCCCACCCTCCAGGCCCTCACAGTCCCACCCTCCAGGCCCTCACAGTCCCACCCTCCAGGCCCTCACAGTCCCACCCTCCAGGCCCTCACAGTCCCACCCTCCAGGCCCTCACAGTCCCACCCTCCAGGCCCTCACAGTCCCACCCTCCAGGCCCTCACAGTCCCACCCTCCAGGCCCTCACAGTCCCACCCTCCAGGCCCTCACAGTCCCACCCTCCAGGCCCTCACAGTCCCACCCTCCAGGCCCTCACAGTCCCACCCTCCAGGCCCTCACAGTCCCACCCTCCAGGCCCTCACAGTCCCACCCTCCAGGCCCTCACAGTCCACCCTCCAGGTGCTCACAGTCCACCCTCCAGGCGCTCACAGTCCCTCGGTGAGACAGGGCTGGTGGAGGAGAGACGGGCACAGAGCTGGCTCTCTAGGAGAAAGGCTGGGGTCTCCAGGTGGTGGGCGCAGGTGTGTCAAGAAGCACCCCTTCTCCCCATCCTGCTCTCATCCTGACCCTGGGACATGCTTTTTCCAGAGGAGACTAATTGATAATCCAGGGTGATAAAATGTTATCACTGTCACCCCATTGAAATGCACCGCAATGCCAGGCCCGATAAATCACCTGGAGCTTAAAGAGCAGAGTGAAATGAGCATTGCATTATAAACCACAAAGCCCATTAATCACACGGCTACAAACCATAAATATGACAAGTACATCCATCAATCCCGCACCCTTCTCGCTGGTCTGCGAGCGCAGGCGTTAGCAACTTAATGGATTTAGAAGGCATCTTCTCCTATAGACTCGGAAGCAGAGAGTCTTTTATGATAAGTCCCACAGGCCCAGAAGGATGGAAAAAGAAGTCACCTTTCACCAAAGTGCTCAAGGCATTGCAAGGGGTGTCCAGGCAGTGGCCAAAGCCGCTGATTCTCCCTGCCCTGTGGGGACGCGGGCATCAGAGCCTCGCCTCTGGTGGGAAGGAGACTCCAGGGGCCATGGCCTGCCTGCTCCCTGCCCTCCGCCTTCCTCTCCCAGAGCCACGGCTCCTTGACCTGAAGGCCCAGGCCTGCCCTCGGTGTCCGGGCCAATCTTCTTCTGGGGAGAAGGAGGCTGACACAGCGTGATGGCTTTCAATCCCTGTCTGCTGCTGTTTGGAAATGTGTCATGGAGAAGGAGCGATGCTAGAGGCCTGGGGACAGGTGTGAGTAAAGCTGTTGCCAGCCAGTCCCAGGCTGGTCTCCCCAGTGGCTCAGCCTCCCAGCCTCCCAGCCTCCCGGCTCAGTGCAGTCTGAGTGTCTTTTGCTGGCCCATACCTGGAAGTCCTCTTCTCCAGAAAGTCCCAGTGCATCAGGGACTTAGAAGAAAAGCAGGCTCATTCTTTGCCAAGAGTCAAATGCCCCATTCTGTTCCCTACAGGGTAGAGTTCAAGCCCCTTAACCCACCATTCAAGGCCCTTCACCAGCTGGTCATCCCTGCCCAGCTTGAGTCCCCAACACTTCAGCTCTGCCCTGGACCACTGGGTTGCCCTGGACCACTTGCCGTTCCCCAGATAAACTATTTTCAGTGATTTTGCTCATGCTGCTCCCCAATCTGGAAGGCCCTTCTTCCTGGTCATGGCTATTCACTCTTTGAGACCAATCCAGCCATCTCCTTTTCAATGGAGCCCTGACCCAGTCCCCCAGGCACATTGGTCTTGCCCTCCTTGGAGCCTCCCTGAGCCCTCTGCCACTTTTCTACCCCTGGTCTGTGAGCTGCGAGAGGGTCTTGCACAAAGCAGAAGTGAGGAACCGATGTTTGGCAGGTGATCAATACATACTGCTCGCCATCGTTCCTTCCATATTCAGCTCAGCCTCCCATCTCCACACCTTTGCACAATGTACTAGTTTTCTATTGCTGCTGTAACAGGTGACAACAAACCTTGTGGCTTGAAACAACATACATTTATTCCGCTACATGTCTGTGGGTTAGTCTGAAGCATGTCTCACTGGGCTAAGACTCAAGAGCGTTGACAGGGCCTCATTCCTTTCTGGGGGCTCGAGGGAAGACCCATTTCCTTACCTTTGCCAGCTTCTGGATGGAGGCTGTTGCATCCTTTCCTCCGTTTTCAAAGCCAGTAACATGGTATCTCTCTGGCCACTCTTGTGTAGTCACATCTCCCTGTGAACACAGCCAGGACGGCTCCTTCGATTTAAAGGACCCCTGTGATTAGGTTGGGCCCAAGTAGCTAATGTAGGCTAATCTCTCCATATGAAGGTCCTCAACCTTTATCACATCTGCAAAGTCCCTTTTGCCATGTAAAGCGACATATTCACAGGTTCCAGGGATCAGGACATGGACATCTTTGGGGTGGGCATTGTTTTGCCTCCCACACGTATGCAGTTCCCTCCATCTTGAATTTCCTGCCTTCTCTTGGTCCACCTGACTGACCATTACAGACCTTTCAAGACTTATTAGAATAGCTTTCCCTTCTCCCCCACCGCCCCCCCTCCCCTCCAAAAAGTTTACCTGCACTTCTTGGGTGCTGGGAGTTAGTCTCTCTCTGCCTAGATTTCTAATTGGGCCATCTGCATTCTACCATAATTAATAGTGCATGCTTTCTCCCTATTTTTTAAAAAAATATTTTTATTGATTTCAGAGAAGGGAGAGGGATACACAGAGAGAGATAGAAACATCAATTATGAGAGAGAATCATTGATCAGCTGCCTCCTGCATGCCCCACATTGGGGATTGAACCTACAACCCGGGCATATGTCATGACTGGGAATCGAACTGTGACCTTCCTGGTTCATAGGTCGATGCTTAACTGAGCCACACTGGGGGGCTACTTTTCCCCTATCTGGCCACAAATAAGGTCTTTGGTATTGGGGTCTCTGACTTATTTGTCTGTATAGCTTTAAAACCTACTATAACGTTGGGCATAAAAGTACTCTGAGTTTGTAGAATGAACGACTAATATATTTTTTTTCTTTTTGTGTAATTCTACTTAGAGAGAGTGGGATTCAAGGCTTATTTCATACTAGAGGCCCAATGCACGAAATTCGTGCAAGGGACTCGGCCCTCACAGCCCGGCTGCCTGGTGGCCCTGAGGCCCCACCCACTGGTTGTTCTGGAAGGTTGTTCTGCCATCTGGTCTAATTAGCATATTAGCTTTTTATTATATAGGATAATTTAAAAGGAAATCTGATTGCAGCCTAATTGTTCCTGGAGGATCCCAAGTTTTATCCGAAGGCCTTTTATATCTTAAACAATTTTTTCCTGATGAAACTCTGTTACCGTTTTGATGCACCTCCTCCCTGTTCCTTCCCATGCCCATGTTTATGCATTCCAACATTGCATATTTTTACCTGTGGGTATCATTACATATTCAGTTTTGTGTCTTATATTTTCATCTAACATTATATTGTGAGTGATTCTTCATGCCAGTGAATGTTTTTGGAAAACAAGACTTCCCACCCATGCTTGCATTTCATCATATGAATGTACCTATATGCTCATTATATGAATGTACTTAACTCATTTCCTTGTCAATGTCTGGGTAGTTGCTGCTACTTCTTTATTATATGAATCTCTGTACATATCTTTAATTATCTCCTTGACTTAAATTCCGAGGAACAGAATTAAATGACCAAAGGATATGAACTTTCAATGGCTATAGTTATGCATTCAAAGAAGGTTGGGGAAATTTACACCTATTAAGGGAATACATCATCTCAATGTTTGGCACGTTCCAATGAACATTTATTAATAGCAAAGAACTTTGCTTCTCTCATGGGCAAAAAATTGTGTCTAATAGTTATCTTAATGTACATGTCTATGTTAGTTAGAGTTTCTATTATTTTTTTTTGTTTCGTAACCATTTATTCCCACCCTTCTTATTAATTGACTGTTCTTTGCTCACTTTCCCACAAGGGGTTACTGTGTCTTCCTACCGATTTGTATGCTATCTTTGAATAGAAGGACATGAACCCCTGTCCTGTAATATTTCTGGTAAACGTTTGCTCTCACCTTGTGTTCACAGCCTCTGGCTCCTGAATCTTTCATTCTGTCTTCCGAGAGAGAGTTGAACTTTAAGTGCCTTCCTTAGCTCCTTTGGGAGCAAAGCCACTTTGCAGGCTTGAAATTGTTCATTTCCCCATTTCCTTTCTCTCTGTCATTTCTCACAGATTGTGTCGCTTTATACTTTTGAGTGCTTGCTGGCCCTTTCCTGGTCCATCAGAGGAGGGGGACCCTTTTCTTCCTCCTCCTGTTCCCTTCGGAAATTCTGGGCTGTGGGCATCTGTCTGATGGAATGACAGCTCTTAGAAGGGGAATGGCTCCTGGCCAGCAGCCACCACCGGGTGTAGATCCAGTCATTTCAATATGGGAAAACCAAAGGCCCACTGAGGGCATGGAGTCACTCAGGGTCTTGCAGTGAGGACTGACACAGTGAGGCCCCACTTGCTGACCACACATCCTGATACCCGAGGCACCCTAGCCTATGCCCTACCCCCAGGCCTCATTGCTAGGATTGCCTAGACTATTTGTAATTTCTTTTAGACAAGTGGCCCTGACCACCCGCCTGACTGCACCCCTTGCCATTGTCACCCTACGGGCAAACCTCATAGCCCGGCTAACCTTCCTGGCCTTGACTCTGGCTGGTCCTTTCCTGAGACCCTTCATCAGTTGCAGAAGCAAGCCTTTGCAGAACAGCACTATTGTGTTTATTTTTATTGAGGATTTAAAACATCTTTCTCTGCTTCATAGTCTTGCCTGAAAAGCCTGGGCTTTTTGAGGTTTGCATGGGTCCTTGATGTTACAGTATGACTCCTTCGTTTGCTTCCACGCATTCACTTGCTCACTCATTCACTCACTGGCCACCTCATTTTCTGCTTCTCCAGGTAACTCTGGGTGTGTGGGGGTGGGGAGGGAGGGAGTCTAAGAGCCCAGTCAAGCACAAGACAGTTTTGTGGGGGTTGGGGGTAGGTGCGCAGGAGGGGCTTGGGTGAGGGGTGCTCAGAGGGAAAAGGGGGACTCTGACCCAAGGCAAGGCTTTAGCTCTTCCCAGCCCACCCTGAGCACCCAGGAGAGCAGAAGTCTCCCCTGAGAGCACAGGGGTCCCTCTACTGTCCACGCTCCAGGGTGGGTGCCATTGGCTGGTGCTGTGTCCTTTAGACCTTGTCCTGTGAGCATAAAGGCACACACATACACACACACACACACATAATTAGTGACAGAAATATAATGGAAGATATCTCATTGCACTTTTAGTAAGAGAAGAATTGTAGGAGACTATATGAATTTAGCAACACTAATTATTTCAAATCTTATTAAAATTATTTTAGTTTTACTTTTCAATTACAGTTGACATTCAATATTACTTTATATTAGTTTCGGGTGTACAGCACAGGGTTAGACAATTATATAATTTATGAAGCAATCTAGTGCTCACCTGGCCCCATACAGTTATTATAATAATTTTTTTTGAGGCACAATATTAAAACTCTTTGAAGGGATACACAGGTCACCGTTTTCCATAGTGGCTGCACCATCTGCATTCCCAAGTACAGGTCTTTTACCTCCTTGGTTGAATTTATTCCTAGGTATTTTTTTTATGCAACGGTAAATGGGATTATTTTCTTAATTTTTCTTCTGGATAGTATAAAAATACAACCTACTTCTGAATATTTATTTTGTATCCTGCTACTTTACTGAATTCACTTATTAGTTCTAGTAGTTTTTGGTGAGATCTTTATGGTTCTGTCTATATAGTATCATGTCATCTGCAAACAACGGTTTTACTTCTTCCTTTGCAATTTGGATGCCTTTTGTTTCTTTTTCTTGTCTTATTGCTGTGACTAGGACTTACAATACTATGTTGAATAAAGGTGGTGAGAGTGGATAACCCTGTCTTGTTCCTGATTGTAAGGAAAACACTTTAAGTTTTTCCCCATTGAGTGAGGTTAGGTGTGGATTTGTCATATATGGCCCTTCTGAGAGTTTTGATCATAAATGGATGCCGGATTTTGTCAAATGCTTTTTCTTTTCTGCATCTGTTTATATGATCAGATGATTTTTATCCTTCATTTTTAAAAATATGTATTTTTAATTGATTTCAGAGAGAAAAGGAGAGGGAGAGAGAGAGAGAGAGAGAGAGAGAGAGAGAGAGAGAGAGATCAAGGATGAGAGTGAATCATTGATTGGTTGCCTCCTGCAGGCTCCCCACTGGAGATCGAGCCCACAATCCAGGCCTGTGCCCTTAACCGGAATCGAACCCGGACCCTTCACTCCGCAGGCCAACACTCTATCCACTGAGCCAAACCAGTTAGGGCTCCTTCATTTTGTTTATGTGGTATTTCACCTTCACAGATATTGAACCAACCTTGCATCCCATGAATAAAACCCACTTGATCATGGTATGTGATCTTTTTAATGTATTGCTGAATTCAATTTTCTAATATTTTGTTGAGGATTTTTGCATCTATATTTATCAGGGATATTGGCCTATAATGTTCTTGTTTTGTAATGTCTTTGTCTGGTTTTGGAATCAGGATAATGGTAGTCTCATAAAATGATCTTGGGGCCCTTTCCTCCTCCTGAATTTTTTGGAATAGTTTGGAAAAGTAGGTGTTAATTCTTCTTTTACTATTTGGTAAAATTCACCTGTGAGGCCATCTGGTCCAGGACATTTGTTTGTTGGGAGTTTTTTGATTACTGATTCGATCTTTTTGGTCGTAAGCTGTCTTTTCAGATTTTCTCTTTCTTCTTGATTCAGCTTGGAAAATTGTATGTTTCTATGATTTTGTCCATTTCTTCCAGATTGTTCTCATATCTTATTGATCGGAGTAGCAGCGGCCATTTGCAGAACAACTGTTCATGCATTGTGGGGCATTGTACTTATTTAACCTGTAGAGGGTGGTGGGTGTGCGTTTGAGTCAGGGACCCTTGCACCCACTCCACTTCTAGGATCTGATGCCCCCAGGTTGGCAACTGCTGCTATAGAGTAGGGAGGAAGGGCAACTATCCTCGCTTGAGAGAGAATTTTGAATAGAGGGAACAGCACGTGCAAAGATACAGAAGCATAAAAGGGGATCAGACTCAGAATAGTAGCTGATATTTACTCATATTACTGATATTTACTTATTTACTGAGTACTTAATGTGTCATCTATGTAGATGAGGAAATAGAAGCACAGAGGAATAAAAACAAACCAAAAAGGCAGAACCAGGATTCAAACTCAGAGACCTCCACCTGCGAGTCCTCTTGCTCTTACCCACTTGTGCTGCTTATCCTAGGGCAGTGATGGCGAACCTTTTGAGCTCGGCGTGTCAGCATTTTGAAAAACCCTAACTTAACTCTGGTGCCGTGTCACATATAGAAATTTTTTGATATTTGCAACCATAGTAAAACAAAGACTTATATTTTTGATATAGGGAGAGAGAGAGAGAGAGAGAGAGAGAGAGAGAGAGAGAGAGATCAAGGATGAGAGTGAATCATTGATTGGTTGCCTCCTGCAGGCTCCCCACTGGAGATCGAGCCCACAATCCAGGCCTGTGCCCTTAACCGGAATCGAACCCGGACCCTTCACTCCGCAGGCCAACACTCTATCCACTGAGCCAAACCAGTTAGGGCTCCTTCATTTTGTTTATGTGGTATTTCACCTTCACAGATATTGAACCAACCTTGCATCCCATGAATAAAACCCACTTGATCATGGTATGTGATCTTTTTAATGTATTGCTGAATTCAATTTCCTAATATTTTGTTGAGGATTTTTGCATCTATATTTATCAGGGATATTGGCCTATAATGTTCTTGTTTTGTAATGTCTTTGTCTGGTTTTGGAATCAGGATAATGGTAGTCTCATAAAATGATCTTGGGGCCCTTTCCTCCTCCTGAATTTTTTGGAATAGTTTGGAAAAGTAGGTGTTAATTCTTCTTTTACTATTTGGTAAAATTCACCTGTGAGGCCATCTGGTCCAGGACATTTGTTTGTTGGGAGTTTTTTGATTACTGATTCGATCTTTTTGGTCGTAAGCTGTCTTTTCAGATTTTCTCTTTCTTCTTGATTCAGCTTGGAAAATTGTATGTTTCTATGATTTTGTCCATTTCTTCCAGATTGTTCTCATATCTTATTGATCGGAGTAGCAGCGGCCATTTGCAGAACAACTGTTCATGCATTGTGGGGCATTGTACTTATTTAACCTGTAGAGGGTGGTGGGTGTGCGTTTGAGTCAGGGACCCTTGCACCCACTCCACTTCTAGGATCTGATGCCCCCAGGTTGGCAACTGCTGCTATAGAGTAGGGAGGAAGGGCAACTATCCTCGCTTGAGAGAGAATTTTGAATAGAGGGAACAGCACGTGCAAAGATACAGAAGCATAAAAGGGGATCAGACTCAGAATAGTAGCTGATATTTACTCATATTACTGATATTTACTTATTTACTGAGTACTTAATGTGTCATCTATGTAGATGAGGAAATAGAAGCACAGAGGAATAAAAACAAACCAAAAAGGCAGAACCAGGATTCAAACTCAGAGACCTCCACCTGCGAGTCCTCTTGCTCTTACCCACTTGTGCTGCTTATCCTAGGGCAGTGATGGCGAACCTTTTGAGCTCGGCGTGTCAGCATTTTGAAAAACCCTAACTTAACTCTGGTGCCGTGTCACATATAGAAATTTTTTGATATTTGCAACCATAGTAAAACAAAGACTTACATTTTTGATATTTATTTTATATATTTAAATGCCATTTAACAAAGAAAAATCAACCAAAAAAAATGAGTTCGAGTGTCACCTCTGACACGCGTGTCATAGGTTCGCCATCACTGTCCTAGGGTCTCCTGACACGACTCATACTCAGACGTCCATTTCAGCATTAGCTAAAAGCCAGTTGGGTTTGCCAAGGGGACCCCTTCCCCAGGGGCGTCCTTCTGCTGTGCTGGGAGAGGTTTCTGACTCTAGGGCTGTCCCTGGGGACCAGGGTTTATCTGGGGGCATGCTTTTCTCTGAGTCCCTTTCCCCGGGCTCTCTGCCTTAGGGTTTCCTGTCTAGGGTGAGTAGGGAGATGTGGGGAAGGCTGCAGGAACCCATGCCCATGCTGAAAAGCAGTCAGAGCTGTGGTTACTGCTGATGAGTCGGGGAGCAACACCACAGGGAGGGTCCTTGACCACCTGGGGAAAGGCCCGGCCCAGCCAGCCTTGCCTGAGGACACTCCGGGCTTTCCCTAAGGCCCCAGGCCCACCCTCCTGCCTCTGGCCTGAGAGCTGTTTGGTTAACTTTGTCAAAGACCAAAGGGCCTTTAAAGGGCATGAGGGAATGACATCCCTGGCCAGGTGGTAACTATCCTACAACCCACCTGGACCTTTCCCTAGAGTTCAAAGGCAGTCAGTTCAACTCCGCCCTCCACGCAGGAAGCCCAGCAGGAGACAGAGTCTCAGTCACATGACGGATTGGGGACTGGTTAACTCACGGGCTATTTACAAGGTGTAGGTGGAGCTAAGGAAACCTTCAGGGGATGGCGAAGGTTCCTGAGCCTGGGAACACCTGGAGCCTCTCTCAGCCCCTGAAGTTGCAAGGGAGGGAGCTTGTCAGGAAGAGAGTTGTAGTCCGGGAAAGGCCGGCAGGAGCTGGGCCTGGGGTTGAGGAAGAGGGCCATGGCCAACCATTGCCCAGCACGCAGGGAGTAGAGAATAAATGCTCCACCCTCTCTCTCCCCCTGTCCTCTAGTCCCTCTCTGCTGCCTCCTTTTGGCTGAACCCCACAGGAAGCAGGAGGGCCAGGGAGCTTCTGCGTGACCTGAAGCAGGGTGACCTTGACCCGGAAACTCGTCAGGGCAATTGTGGGGGCAGCTCTAATTGGTTTCCCTGAAGCTGAGCTGGTTTTACTCAGAAATCAGGGAGACCCAGTGCAGCCAGACCCCTGAGTTTAATTCCGGGCTCTGCCGCTTGCCCGCTGGGTGACCTTGAGCGGTTTATTGTAGGTGAGACTCAGAGTCCACGCTGCCATAATGGGGACAGTGACAATTACATCCACGTTCCTGCGAAGATGAACTCTGATGGTGGTTTACCCCATTCCAAGCACTGTTCCTAATGGGTTTCTAAGTAGACTCTTGTTTAACTGTGTGATATTTTTATCATCCTTACTTCACAGATGAGGATGTTCTGGGGTTAGATGACTCACCCGGCGTCCCATCCCCAGCTAATAACCAGCAGGGACAAAGCCTTAACCACTGCGCAGCACACTCCCTGTGGTAAGTGAATCTAACTTCACAGAGAGCCTGAGATATGTAAGCTCAGCACATGGCAGCTAATATTCTTACAATAACACGTCATAGGTGGGTATGAATTAATTACTCTACGCTCCAGGCACCGTGTGAAGCACTTTCCTGCAGGTGGCGTTAGCAGCTGGGATTACCATCCTCACAGATGGGGAAACTGAGGCCCAGCGAGGTACAGTGCCTTGTCTCAATCCTACTCTGGCAGTAGGTTTACTTTTAGGAGGTAGCTTTGCTAATTTGGGGAAAAATAAACCCTGCATTGTCACTTTGTCTACTCGGGATTACTAGGTATGGCATGATGAGAGGTGGGAAAAATGGGAAATTTTTCAGAAAATAATTGCCATGTTCTCCCTCCAAAGGGGTAAACATACCTGGGATAAAATAAAATGCCTACCTTAAATTTTCACCTTTTCTCTTTTCCTGAAATGTGATACATCTGGCGAGGAGTTAACGCTGCGGGGCCGGCTGGTGACAGGGAGCTGGTGAAGTGTCCTATCTGTCCCTTTCATATCTCCTGGGCCGGGGCGACCTGTCACCGCGAGCAAGGGGGAGGCGGAAAAAAACGAGCCAATTCGTTCCTAAATGGCTCTGTAACTCCAGGGCGTTATTGAGCGGAGACAAAGGACATCCCATAATTCTTGGGAAGGGAAGCAGGATCCCGGGGAAGCTCGGAGACGCTGTCTGGTCCCCGGAACCTCCCTGCAGCTGGGACCCGTGCTCCATAAATACACCGGGATCGATCTCCGCGCCATCGATCTCCCCTGCCATTATGGATCGCCTTCTCAGGCGAGCGGAGACTTTCCGACCAGAACTAAGCTCTGTGTCTCTTCCTTGGAAGTCTTTGCGGCGCCAAGAATCCGGGGGAGAGCGGAAGTGGTCTCAGCAGCTATGTCCTGGGTGTGGGCACATGTCCCTGGGCCCCTCTGTTTTCTGGAAGGTGTCAAGTTTGGGAGTTTTCCCAGGAGGAGAAGAAAGTAGCTTTAGCCGTCTAAAAAACGTGTTCTGTGCGCATACAACCCACCCGATGATGATACTTGAAGCGTGACCGCAGAGGGCGAGGCAGCCCCTTGCAGGGTTTCTCAAACCTGAAAATGCTCGAGGCACCTGGGCATCGCGTTAAATGCAGACTGTGACGCGGTGGGTCCGGGCGGTCCTGAGATTGGGCATCGCCTGCAGCTTCCCAGGGGATGCTGGTGCTGATGCGGCTGGCTCTGGACCACACGGAGAACAGCGAAGGGTAGACCACCCCCACCCTCTCAGGCTGTGCTTTTGAGCTTTTTCTGTCTTTCAAGGCTGCCTCTAATTCCCTTATGAATCCATTCATCAGATATTTATTTGCTTCCCCTGCGAGCCAGGCCCTGCGCTGGGCTCTGGGGATAGAGGGGAAAGAGACCACAGCGTTTGCCCTCACATTACTTACAGCTGGTGGGAGGGACCACCTTTCAGTACGCACTGCAATGCAATGTGGTTAGTGCCCTGAGCCCTGGGCAGGGACTGCAGGCCCTGCTGTGAGACCCTCTCAGGGAGGGGCAGTCGATTCTTCGGTGAGGCCTCAGGGAGGGAGATTGAAGGTGGATATTGAAGCAAGAGCAGCAGGCCTGCAGGTGGATAGGATGGAGGCAGGGGGTGAGTATATGAAGGCCTGGATGTTCCCAGGTGTTTGTCGTGGCCAAGAAAACAGGATGCTGGCTGCAGATGCCCCCCAAACAGAGATGTTGGTTCAGTGGGTGTGGAGTGTGAATTTGGCTGTTAGGGCCGGGCTGGGACCTCTTCAAGGTCAAGGGCCTCGTCTGGCTTGTTTCTATCCTGCCAGCCCTGGCACGCAGTGCTCAGCAAATACCTAATTAAACGAAAATGAAGCGGATTTGTTCACTTTTGGCAGAAGTGCTCATACTTTAGCGCGCAGCGGAATCTCCTGGAGGGCTTGTTGAAACATTTCCGGCCGGACCCGCAGAGATTCTGATCCAGTAGGTCTGGATGGGGCCTCAAATTTGCGTTTCTAGCAATTCCCAGGCAGAGCTGCTGCTGCTGACCCAGGAACCGCCCCTTTGAGAATCACCAACCAACATTTAACATCATGGTTTTTAGGTGAGGAATTAATTCCTCCAGGGGGAGGGGAGTGCTGGCTTCAAGGGAGGCCAAGTGGACTAATGTAGAAAGCATGGCCTTTAGAGCGGGATAGATCAGGCTTAACCGAGGTCTGCCAGCTCTGTGACCTTGATGCCCTACTGCCTTCTCTTTGCCATCTGTACAATGGGCACACTCACCCCCTTCATCCATTTTAGTGAAAGGCGTTTCCTTTTCCTCCACACAGAAGGCAACTTTACTAGAACCTCAGAGGACAGAAGAGAGATCTTCCATAATACCTGCCATAGGACTCTTTAGTAAACCCAACTCAATCCAGCTTAAGGAATAAAAAAGAAGTGATTGGCCTCAGAACTTTGGGGGTCTGGAGTCGGGAGTGTCTGGGTCAGGAATTCAGATAATGTCCTCAGAATTCTCTTTTCATCTTTGGGTTCAGATTCCTTCAGTTTTGGCCCCATTCTCAGGCCGGCTCTTGCTCTGTGGCAGCAAAGATGACGGTGCAGGGAGCTCCAGGATTCTAGTCTTTCACAGTTATTGATCCCAGAGTAAAACCTGGTGTCTCTTCCCAAGATCTAGCCCCAGAGATTCCTTTGATCGGCTCGGCTTGGGTCATGTGTTCATTCCGGAACCAATCATTGAGCCTGGGGGACGGAGAGCTCTGATAGGCTGAACCTTGATCATAAGCCAACTGGCTGTGGGGGGCGTTGGCAGGAAAAGTATGCCCAGCACTTTAAAACTGCCTCGCTTTGTGAAAGTATTCCATAATTTAGAATCGTCGCCATTTCAGAATTCCTCTCACTCTGCCGGGCTTAATGAGGTTTTTAAAGGACCGATAAGGAATCAAGAGCACTTCATGTTATAATAGCAAATACTCAGGTGACAATACCAAGGGCCAGGTAGTGTTTTACATGTCAATTCACTTATTCTTTCCAAGAACCTTATGAAGTAGGTACTATTCTTATTTATTTGTTTATTTTTGCAGATGAGGAAACGAAGGCACAGAGAGGTTGAGTAACTTGTTCAGTGTCACAGAGCCAGTGAGTGCAGAGGCAAGCTGCAAAGCCAGGCAGTACAGTTGTCTGGGGGCCTGATTGCTATGTACAGTCCCTTGAGGACCTTACAATCTTATTATCATAAAATTTCTTTGAGATAGCAACCAGCGTCCCTCTCCCCCCATTTTATTTGGCAAAAATGAAGGTGGGGAATTTAGTTGGCTGTGGTCATACAACCCAGTAATGGTACAACCAGGGTGAGGCCGTTGGTCTTTGAACTCTGAAATCCAGGGCCCTTTCGGCTCTACCAGCCCTCTCCTGCCTCCTGCTGGTCTTTCTGGAAATAGTCAGTGTTCTTTGTGAAGAAATCAGCATTTACCACTCGCCACGACCCTGGCTGTGAGCTCCTGCCTTGGCATCTCGAGCACCTGCCTCTGTATCCGGTACTGGTGGGCACTTTTTCCATCTATGCTTTTTTTTTTTGTAACACCAGAAAGCTTTCCTTATGTGTACAGCCCAATCCAGCTCTATTTCTTCAGTTCAGACCAGCAGGAGACTGCACTGCACACTGGGACCACTGACGCCCGCAAGCATCGTGGATGAGCCTCTGCCAGCTTGCTGCTGGTCAGCACGGCTCAGGGATGCCCGGCTCAAGGTCAGCATGGCTCAAGTGCGGACTGAGGACCACCAGTACCAGCATCTCCTGGGAGGGCCTTAGAAAGGGGGCGTCTCAGGACCCACCCCTGATCTGCTAGGTGAGAATCTGCATTCCAACCAGCTGCCTCCTTGTCTACCCGACTCTTCCATCCTGGAGGAGGAGAAAGTAGCCACTAGGTGGGGGTGTTGCCCGGGCCAAGGCCCACATGGAACTGAGGGATCCCCAGGAGCAGAGGAGCGGCTCAGCCAGCCAGGCTCTGAGCTGCAAATGGAACACGTGTTTTGAACATCAAACAGAATCCCTGCTGTCTGCACCCACGTGGTCTCTGACTCCCAGCAGCTGTGGGATGTTTCAAAAAAGTCAAACTAGCCCTAAGGACAGAGATTTCCCCACCGAGAAGGTTCAAAGAAGGTGCCCCAGGCCCTGCGGCCTGAAAGTCGGCTATGGAGCTTGTAGTTGAGGAGACAGAGGGTCTAGGTAGCCCAGAGGGAAGCGGCTGACTTGGAATCTCATCGAGGACCTTTGGCTCCAAAGTCCATGCCCATCTGCCTTTCTGCCCTGGCTGCAGCCATGCCCTGAACACCAAATGCCTTGCTAGGACGTGTCCCGTCACACGGGGGACTTCTTGGAAGAGGGTGGGCATGGAGGGCATTAGACTGTACACATCCTTTCGTCCAGAAACCTTGCTGCTGGCCTCTGCCCTGGCTGCCATGGTGCCCTGAACACCAAGTGCCTTGCTAGGACGTGTCCCCTCACACGGGGGCTTCTTGGAAGAGGGTGGGCATGGAGGGCATTAGACTGTACACATCCTTTCGTCCAGAAACCTTGCTGCTGGGCATTGCAGGTCTACACATCACTCTCTCCCAACTGTTTTCTGTTTTTCTAAAGCCATTTTTCTCATCAGGCAGAGGTATACTTCCACTCCCTTGCTCTGCCACTGCCTAGCTGTGTGGCCTTGGGAAGGCCACTCAACCTCTCTGAGCTCCAGTTTCCTCATCCGTGAGGTGGGGTTGACAGCACCGGCGAAGAGGATCAACATCAAATGTCATTACACAACGAAAACACCTTCTAAGCTGCTGTATGGAGGTCTGTACAGAATGAGGTGTCACGGGGATTGGGGTGAGGAGAGGAAGTGATTTTGGGGAGCAGGGAGACAGCTATTGATACCCACATCATCTTGGGTGCAGAGGTCCCCTCACCAGTTTCCCAGCTTCTGTTCCTCTCCCACAATCCATTCTGTAGACAGCAGAGTGTCGTTAAAATGAAAAATCAGTTTGTAAGCCCACCTGCCCCCTTGAAGTCCTTCCATGGTTTCTCTTTGTCCTTAAAATGGAAACGCACTCTCCGCTCTACAGGGCTCTTCTGTGGTGTGCTCCCATCTCAACACATTCATCTCTACCTTAGGGCCTTTGCCTTGGCTGTTCTCTGAGCCCTCCCTCCCCCGCCCCCATTTTTTTTTTTTTTTTTTTTTTTTTTTTTTTTTTTTTCGCCCCCTTGAAGTCCTTCCATGGTTTCTCTTTGTCCTTAAAATGGAAACGCACTCTCTGCTCTACAGGGCTCTTCTGTGGTGTGCTCCCATCTCAACATATTCGATTCGCCGTCATCTCTACCTTAGGGCCTTTGCCTTGGCTGTTCACTGAGCCCTCCCTCCCCTGCCATTTTTTTTTTTTTTTTTTTTTTGCGCGGCTACCTCTTTCTTTTCACTCAAACCTCAATTTAAATGCAACCTTGTCAGAGAGCCTGTCTCGAGCCAACTGGTCTAAAATAGCCATCTAGCCATTTAACCCCACACCCTGTTTAAGCTCTCTGCACAGCCCTTCTCAGGATCTGATATTTCGATCGTTTCTGGTCTAGTCTCCCATCCAGGACATAATTAGTTTCGAGATGGGATCTCACCTGCCTGGCTCACCTCCTCTCCCTGAGCCCTAGGATGATCCCTGTCTGGCACATAGTAGGCATGCATGAACGCCTGTTGAAGAAGGCATGTTGAGTGAATAAGTCCGTACTCCTGGGAATACTCCAATCTAGGAGGAAGAGCTGGACCACTTTCTGGACACAGTAGCCACGTGCCCACGCTCCTGCCCCCGGGGGAGCAGCCACCGTCTCGGCTCTTTGCACCCCACCGCAGGGGGGCTGGAGGAATGAGGGAGACACCTGCTTTGCCAAATGGCCACGTGGAAGCGCGTGTTTTCTCTGAAGCCCGTTAATTCCTGTGAGTGGGGAGAATAATTACATCTCACTCTGTGATTCAGTGTTATTGCATGCATTGGGTTCTGTTGTAATTATTAAGCAGGTTGGAAAAGCAAACATCCAAACACCAGAACGAACTTTCAGATCCGAACAGGTGTCCGCGTGGGGAGGGCTAACACGTCTGGAACAAGCGTCTTTCCCTTTTCTTCTTCCTGCCACGGCCTGCCCATCCCTGGGCCCAGGCCCCGTTCCCTCCATCCACATAGACCCGCACCTGAAATCCTTCATTCCTCGGCTCGTGTGGTCCACACACCCACTGAGCACCGCTTAGTGACGGACACTTTCCTGGAGAATGAGGGGGAGAGAGGGTTCCTCCTCAGCCCTCCAGGCTTGGGACAGGCGTCGCTCTTCCTCCTGGCTCCCCAGGCCCTTTCCTCCCGGGCTCCCCTGGAATGTCACTTCCTCCTGAGCACCCAGGCACCCCCTGCAACCACCCCTAGAACTTGTACCGGGACCTGCTAGGGTTTGCACACCAGTCTCCCCCACCAGACTGTTCGCATGAAGACAGGAGCGCTCCTGGCTTGCCTATCATCACAAAAGAAATGCCTAGAACAGTGATGGCGAACCTATGACACGCGTGTCAGAGGTGACATGTGAACTCATTTTTTTGGTTGATTTTTCTTTGTGAAATGGCATTTAAATATATAAAATAAATATCAAAAATATAAGTCTTTGTTTTACTATGGTTGCAAATATCAAAAAGTTTCTATATGTGACACGGCACCAGAGTTAAGTTAGGGTTTTTCAAAATGCTGACACGCCGAGCTCAAAAGGTTCGCCATCACTGCCCTAGAACAATGCCGGGCACTTGGTAGGTGTTTTGTTGAAGGAATGAAAGTTCTCTTTTCCTTTCTCTGTCTCCAGAAACGGGTCCCTGGTTGTGCTCAGTAACATTTCTGGAATGAATGACCAAGGGGTTATCTTCAGAGATGGAGAGAGAGAGTCGGATAGAGGAAGGGGGAGGAGAGAAGCGAAGACCAGGAGAGAGAAGGGCTGGAGTCTGTATGAGGCTGCTAGGGCTGCTGTCACAAAGTGCCACAGACTCGGGGTGGGGAGGGGGCAGGAGGGTAAACACCGGACGCTTATTTTCTCACAGATCTGGAGGCTGGAAGTTCGAGATCAAGGTGTCAGCAGGGTTGGTTTCTTCTGAGGCCTTGATCCTTGGCTTGTAGATGCTGCCTTGTCCCCCTGTCTCCACATGGTCTTCCCTCCATGCGTGTCTCTGTTCTGATCTTTTTATAAGGACACCAACCATATTGAATGAGGCCCCACCCTACTGACCTCATGCTAACTCAATCTCCTCTCCAAAGACCCTCTCTCCAAACACAGTCACACTCTGAGCTCCTGGGGGTTACGACTTCAACAGATGAATTTTGTAGGGAGACAATTCAGCCCATAATGGGGTTGCAGGTCCCCCCTGTTACTATTTTGGGGTGAAAACTGGATCTAAAAGAGGAAATTGACAGTGATGTAGGTTGTACGGGGGTGAGGGACGTTTGGTGTTCCTTCCCCCTCTTTTTAAAAAAATTGATTTTAGAGAGGAAGGGATTCGGGGGGAGAGAGAGAGAGGGAGAGAGAGACATCAGTGATGAGAAAGAATAATCTATTGGCTGGCTCCTGCACACCCCACACTGGGGATCGAGCCCACAACCCAGGCATGTGCCCTGACAGGGAGTCAAACTGTGACCTCCTGGTTCATAGGTCGGCCCTCAACCACTGAGCCACACCAGCTGGGCACCCCCTGTTGACTCCTCCTTCGCTTCCTCCCCTCCATCTCTGCCATGGGCAGCACCATCCTGGGCGCATCCTGGTCCTGCTACAAGGCGGGGACAGAGCTCTTGGCGCCAGGTCCATCGCAGGCAGCCGGACCTGCTGGGAAAACAGGGGTGCCCTCGCCGGGGTGCTGGACCCATTTGGGAGGCAGCAGAGTGTGGTTGGTGGCAGAAGCCCTGGCCCCAGGTTGGGTGGAGGGTTCAGGGGGTATGTAGGCTTGTGACTCCTTGGCTCTGGGATGCCCCATTTGTAGCACGGAGGGGCTGTGGTCCCTTTTCTCTAACCCCCTTCTAGCTCTGGGGTGGAGGAGGGTGGGGGAGTGGGGATGCGGAGCCGCCACAGCTGGCTGCAGTCTCCAGCTGTCACGGAGAATTAAAAGTAGCAGTACTACCGCGAACAGAACCTGTTTGGGTTCTCTCCCCGATTTTGAGCACATGGATTCCTTTTCTCCCATATTAGGGAAAGGCTCCTGGACACCATCCGGATTACCCCGTCATGCTTAATCAAGGCCTCCTGGCGCCCGGCCGCAGGGTGCACGGGGCCTTTGCTAACCCACCGAGAGGGCAGGGCGAGAGAAGCATCAAGACGCCCCTCTCCGCTCTGGGCAGGGCTGTCAGAGTTGGGGCTGGAGGCCTTGCCCTGTGGCCCGCAGGGTGAGCGGGCCCTGCTGCTATGGCCTGGCCCCTGAGACAGGATTCAGCAGGAAGAGGGAGCTGAGCGCCTCCTGTGTGCCGGGCAGTGGCTGCTCTCAAGCAGGCCCCTGAGACAGGCCCTGCAGGAAGGCGCTCTGCCTCCAGCCCCCGGGTGCCGGGACCAGGGCGCTCCTCTAGGCAGGGCCCCCTCTAAAAAGTGAGGGGCGAGTTCAGTCTCGGCTCAGCCCTGTGTGGCCGGTGCTGGCTGCCTGCAGCCATGCGAGAAGCACTGGAGGCCACACTGGGCTCTTGACAGACAGAGGCTGTGATTGATGAGTGGCGTCGGCCATGCCTGTGGCGGGTCAGTGGCCGCGTCAATGTCACTCATCTGTCACCTCCAGGACTCATTTCAACTCTGATGTCTTATTGCATCCTAGGGATGTCCGTCCTATGATCAAAGCACCCATGACATTCTTCTGATCGTGGCTTCTTACCGAGTCCTTCAGACACCGTTTTCTGCCACGTGGTGGCGGTCAGACATGTATCCGTGGATACCGAGCTGTCCCCTTGGGCGAGCCACGCGCTGTCCCCTCAGGCTCCAGGCACCCATGCCTTCCCCAGCGGTCAGGTTTGGCGGCTGCTGATGGCTCACAGCTGAGTCCTCTTCCAGGCTTTGTACTCGGAGGGAGGGCGTGACCTTGTCCTGGATCACACCCCCCCTGGTGGGGGCCACCTGTATTGGTGACTGGTCCAGGGATACAATTTGGGACAACGTTGAAAGGCCGTCCCAGCTCGGTAGCCATTAATAGGAGCTTCCAATTGCATCTGAGCTCAACTTTCCCCTCTGCCCAGGCCTGCACCTGCTCGTTATTACAGAAGCGGTCCCAGAGGGCCCCAGAAACCGCCGGAAGGCACATCTCCAACTCAGAGTCGGGGTCGAGTGAACCCAGCCTACGGAGTGTATGAGTCCAGAGCTGACCCATGCACATCAGTGACCTGTGCCCCCCAGTTCCCGCCCTTTGGGTCACAGGCCTTTGAGAGAAGCCGATTGGCCTGATGCACAGCCCATCGAGACGAGAGGCGGTGATTATCGGGAAGGGGTCAGGGCGGCTGACCAGCAGGTGCCCCAGCTCCTTCTCATCCAAGTCACAGCCTTCCAGCCACTCCGTCAGCGGATGCGATCTCCCGCGGTGCCTCCCAGCTCCAGGTCCCGGCGGTGACAGGGGCGTGGGGAGCTGGGTGCTGTCGTGGGGGGCCAGGGCCCAGCTCTCACTGCAGTGCTGTGACTGACGTGTGACCAGAGGTGATCTCGTCCTCTGTCTGCGAAAACGGAAAAACAAAGGGGCCGGAGTGGCTGGTGGTTGGAGAACTTCCCCCCGTCCCCCACCCAACTACCTTTTTAAAAAAATATGTTTTTATTGATTTCAGAGAGGAAGGGAGAGGGAGCGAGAGAGATAGAAATATCAACGACGAGAGAGAATCATTGATCGGCTGCCTCCTATTGGGGATTGAGCTTGCAACCCAGGGCCCTGTCAGGGAATCAAACCATGACCTCCTGGTTCATAGGTCGATGCCCAACCGCTGCTGAGCCACGCCGGTCGGGCCCAACCACCTCTGGATCTCCCCTGGTTGTCCCAGGTCTGGAGCAGATCGCGGGGAGTCCCACGGCTCCACGGGACAGCAGGCCTGGAGCCGGGCCAAGCGGCACCCACCCCTGTCTGGCGCCTTCCAAGTCCCTCTGAGGCATAGCAGCCCCCACGGGGCACTAAAGGCTGCTCCCTCCCTGCATCCTCGCCCTGGCCTCCTGCTTTCAAACATTGGGGCGCCATCTCCCCTAAGACACCTAGGGACCGGAATGCTGGCAGGGAGATATATGGAGTGTGTGACCACTGGCAGGACCTGGGAACTGTCTCATTGGAACTGGGGCCCGATGTGCTACAGAGGGTCCTGGAGACCCTGTGGCTGCCCGAGGCTGGGGGTGGCGTGGCCCAGGGGAGGGCAGAGCTGTGGGCTCAGGACAGAGATGGTTCAATATCTGACCAATGGTCCGCCTGTCCCTGTGCCCAGGTGACTGTCAGCCCTGGTTGTTGGTAAAAAGCGGGTGGGCCTCTAATTCCCACCCCCAGACGCCTGTCCCAAGCCTGGGCCAACCCCATGGTGGAAGCAGAGGAGGCGCCCGCTGGCCGAGTGGCCCACAACCCCCAGACCAGAATCCCAGCGGAGACTTCCTCTGGGGCGGGGCGGGGCGGGGCGGGTGCTGGCCGGTCCTGCTTTACCTTTTCACCCCGTGCCCTGCTGGCGACCCGGGTTTATGGGCTGCCTATCTCCTCCCACAGCTGCTGGGGCGCCCTTATCTCTGCACTGATTACTCCACAAGGTGCACGCACCCGCCCTGCTCCCACTGTTTTATGGGCCTTTTCCCCTCAGAGATGAGGGGAGAAAGGCAGCCACAGGGGCTTGTTTCTGGGCTTCTACGCCACAGCTGCCTCCTGTTAGTCCCTCCCGATGCCCCGAAGGCTGGCGTGGGGTTGGCAGGGGGGCCACCTCTGGGCTGTCAGACCTTCAGGGGTTGGAGAGGGAACATCCCAGAAACGGCCTTTCCATGAGGGGAGAGGAGGCAGATGGCCACCCCAGAGCCAAACAAAGCCCCCCCATCTTCCCGGTCTGCCTGCCAGGCCCTGGGACCGGCCAGCCAGACCCGGAGCTGCACAGAGCCTGCCACTTGTCACCACGTCCCAGCATCCTCCCTCAGCCAGACTCCAAAGTGCCACCTGTCATCTCCCGATACCTCAACAGCCCAAGCAGGGGGTGGGCCGGGGAGGGCGGGGCAGGGAGAAACCAGGAAGATCATCCATGACTCACGGATGAGGAAACCGAGGCCAGGGATGTCAGGGGACCTGCCCCCGGCCGAGCCGCAGAGCCGAGATGGGAAAAAAAAGGCCTGTCTGTATCCAGGGTGAGGCCTGTGGGGTCTGAATGTCTTTCTCACTTTGTCACTCCCCTCCCCTCCCCTCCCCTCTGCCTTCCTCTCCCCTCCCCTCCTACTTCCTCTCTCTCTCTCTCTCTCTTTCTCTCTCTCTCTCTGACACACACACACACACACACACACACACACACGCACACACTGCTCTCTGGTCTTTCTCATGCTCCTTTGTCTCAGGTTTGCTTCTCTCTCCTCTCTGCTCTTTCCTCTGTTCTCCATCTATTTTGGCTGCTCTGTGCCACCTCTTCCTTTCTCCACCCTTCCCTCCCTCCTTTCTCCTCCTGCATTTGTCTGCTTCCCGGGCCTCCCATGCTGCCCACCTCTTCTCCCTGCCTCTCAGCGTGGACATCGTATTTCTCCTCCCCCACCCTCCTCGCAAAAGTCACCACCTGCTCAGCACAGGGGCCCTGTGCACCCAACTTCAGATCTGTCTGCGGAGCCCGCCGCCCAGGTGACAAGGAGGCACAAATCGTGTTCCCTGGATCGAGGGGGCCTGGCCTCGGGGCCAGTGCTTCCCGTCAACTTCCTCGATCAACATATTAAACCCTACATTTGACAGTGGCCCAGGGTGCCTACGGGAACACTCCACTTTCATACCCATTATCTTATCTGATCTCAAAACTGCGCGGTGAGTCAGGCTTGGTGGTTCTCCTATTGGAGAGGAAAGTACGGGACTAGCAGTTCTCAAAGGCCTCCTCTGTGCCCACATCTACACACACGCCACCGCCTCCAGGGCTCACACCAGCGCTCCTGCGGGCACACGGGGCACCGTTGTGTAAATTAGGAAACAGTGCCCATTCTTTGATCCCCGTTCCTGCCACCTGCTAGAAAACAGATAAACGCACAAACTGAAAATAGTAAATACACAAATCTGTGACGCCGCCAACGTGAGCGGTGCCCTCTGGTTATGCAGCACGCACCCTGCACCGATGTACAAGGTGCGTCTAAACGACACACCTGCAAGGGGTGGATGGTTGCTTGAATTTTGCACAGGAGGACACGAATTCTGCTGCCACGGTCATAGGACAGCAGCCTGCCCCTTCAGGTCCTCAAGCCTCTTGGTCCTCCGGCGGGTCTTCCTGGTTCCTGGATGCCAGTCTGTTTGGGACTCACGAGTCGTCTCCGATTTCCACTCCTCACGTGTTCAGCTCAGCTGGTTCCCTTGGAGCCACGCAGCGGGCACCCGGCTCGGGGTCAGGAGGCCTGGCTCAGATCTAAGGTCTGCCGCTTACTAGCTGTGCAACCCCTGGCTAGTTGCTTTCAGTTTGCCAGCCTCAGCTTTCACGTCTGTAAAATGGGAACGATCATGTTGACCTTCCCCCACAGGGCTGTCTGAGGATGAGGGAGGTACAGAAAGTGAAAGTGATGGCATACGGTAGGCGTTAAATAGAGGTTTGATGAATAAAGCAATTCATGAATAAGTAACCCACAGCGGGTGATACGTCTTCACAGGAGGAAGTGGACGTAAGAGATCGAGTCGGGCTCCACGTCTCCTGGGTGAATGGCTGGGTCAGAGCTTGGTGGTCAGAGCCTTCAGAGCCAGCGAGGTGTTCCTGTCTCTCAGCCGCCCGACTGTCCTGAGCCACGCTGTCTGCTCTGGCGATGGCCTTTGCATTTGTATTTCAAGGACTCAGAACTTTCTGGAAGAGAGGCTTTAGGAGGTGCTCCTGGCTCCTTTAACCCCCAGGAGCTCCTGACGGGGAAGCCCTCCCTAGGACAGGTTGTCGTGCTTTATGCCACGGGAGTTTCCATAGAAGGCCAGGAGTCAATTAAGATTTTGCAGGTCAGCTTCTATTTTAGGAGCTCGAACTCAGATCCTGCCGATGGTGGTGTTGCTGATAAACGGGCGGAAGCATTCTTAGCTCTCGGCCCCCGTGTGCTGGATGCTTTCTTTGCTTCAATTGCTAGAAAGTTCAGAGTGAAATTTGTGACCCTTTGGGGCAAGTGGCTGGGACTTTGAGCACCTCAGTTCTAAACCCTTCTTCCTGTAACCCCCTCTGCTAGTTTGCTATCCACTTCACCCGTCATTAGGCACTTGGTCTTGTCTCGCATAGATCTCTGTACACTGTGGATCTTCTGGGGAATAAGGCAGGGCAGAGATAAATAAGTTTAGTTTCAACGGGTCAGGTTAGTTGAAAGCAAAGTCCACCCATGTGTGGCTTCCCACTGGTTCCCATTCCTGGGTTCCCTTGCACCCTCGACTGAAAGATGCAGTGAATTCACAGATGAGCACATGGGAACCTTGAACCAGACCACAGGTTTGCAAACTGTGATCATGGAGGCTCAGGCTCCTGGGCCCCGCGGTGCCGCAGTGGCCAGAGCTCGAGGCTCTTGGCTCCCAGCTCCCACCAGAACCTCCGTTTCCTGTTTACTTATCTGGTTTCTGCATGAGCTTGAAGGAGGGTTTCCCAGTTAAGGATAGTCTGCGAAACCACAGAAGTAGGTAGACTTCAGAGATCTTTCAAGCCCTAAACATGTTTGGTCACTTCCCTTTTGAGCTGTTCTTTGGGAAAGAATGGCCTTCAGTCATGGTCACCCCTCTCCCTGCTCAGCACCCTGTAGCCTCAAGGACCCCGGATCCTCTGGTTCAGGGTGAAGCCAGCCTGACTCCTCAGGTGCAAAACCAGAGAGGCCTGCCCCCTGTGGGTGCATTTGCCCAGCACTTTAGGGAGTGAGCGCCCCTTAAGCTGGCGCCAAGTTCCCTGCGTGCCTTAGCTTAGCTCCAGCTTCTGCTTAAGTTACCTTTCCCCACCTGTATTTTACTCTCTTGGGTCTTTCAAATATGCTCAAAGCCCATCCATGTTCTGGAAAAACCGCCACCGCCTTCTGGCCGTTGTGCTTGCCCTTCAGGGCTCCGACCCAGCGGTAACTTCCTAATGATGCTGGGTTGTCTGTGGCCAGCTCAGCACCACGGTCACCCCTCTCCCTGCGGGGAGGCTGGGAGCGGCCACTTCCCCTTACTCCCTTACAGGCTCGAGTTGGGCAACCAGAATGCTCGAGGGAGATCTGGCCCATGGAAGAGAGGAAGAGCCATTGTTCACAGAGGTTCCCAGCCAGATGTGAGGCGGAAGCAGCTTCCAGGTGAGTTTTTGAGAGGCACCTGCATCAGGCTGCAGGCTGACGTGGCCCATGGGCGCTTCCCAGTGGTCTCTGCTGCGTGAGCTCCTGAAAACCAGCTCAACAGGGATGGCTTCCCTGCCCCTCACTCTCCTGCCTTCCACCCGTTGTGTGAGCCTCAGATTTCTCATATTAAATCGCTTTACACTTGGAACACATAGAGTGGCTTCTGTTTTCATGACAGATTCCTTACCGATACTACGTGAATAGGATTAATGCCTATCTTCCCACCACACCATCAGCGCTCCTTGTGGTCAGGGTCAACATCTTTGTCATGTGCAGCTGTATTCCCAGATATTAGTCTAAACGGAAATAGAATCCATATCGTCCCATTCAACAGATTGGAAGACTGAGCCCCAGGGTAGTTCACAGGAGAGTGGCAGAGCTACCATCAACCTCTTGTGAGTGCATTCTTTCTTTGGCAGGAAGGCACTAGAAAAGGAAGAGAGGAATGGCTTAAAATCCAGACAGCTTTTGAGTCACTATTTCCGGTGTTACCCCCCGAATCAAGATGCTAGTCACACTGAAAGCAAACCACAGGCCTCTCACCAATACGGCTGCGTTATTATCACCACTTTCCAGTTGACAAAATTATTTCTTATCTTTGTGTTTTACAGGTATAGCAATAAAAATCATTGTCAAGGGTATTATTACAATTCTTAGCTACTAATGGAATTATGATGCTTGATGGAGTATTGGCAACAAAATGTACTCCTCACAACCTGTAGGAACTTTTTATATATTACCTCTGGGCTTCAGTGTCACCATAGCAATAAAATTCATACTCACCCGGATTATCACCATTTTCAACAACTAATGGAATTACTGTTTTTGTTTGTGGTTTTAAGCCTGAGAATAAAATGTAATCCCATCAGCAGTAGTGAAATTTTTAGTGTCCTTAAACAACCATGAATGATCAATACAGTAACGGAATTAGTTCCTCTAAATCCGTCCTCGTCACTCCTCCTCAGCCACGGGGCCTTCTGTTTCTCTCCTTCTGGGATCCTCATTTGTTAAGGGAGCCTTAGGGGCATTCATTCATCGCACAAGCCTTCAGGGAGTGCCAGGGGTGCGGACGTCAAGGACAAGGGGGACAGCCTGGCATAGTAGTTAAGGGATCTGGCTTTGGGGCCATCTGAACCTGACTTTGAATCTCAGTTCTGGTGGGTGGTCGTGGGTAAGTTTCCTTATTGCTTGAAGTTTCTGTTTCTTTATTCTGGAGAGAGAGAGAGAGAGAGAGAGAGAGAAATTCCCCACCAAGTCAAAGTAGGGGTGAGGACCAATGGTGACTATCTTTGCAACGTGCTTGGGAAAATGCCTGGCACAGAATAGATGCTCAAGGAATGGTGGTAGTGGCTGTGTGTGTGGTTGTTGATGTCATAACCCAGCCCTTGTTCTCAAAGGATTTGCGTTCTAATCCATCAGACACTCTACAAGTGTGGCCTGTACTATGCTGGGTGCCTTTGGAGAGCATCGAACCTCGCTGGGATTCATTGGTGGCTTCTTGCGGCAGGTGACCCCTAGGCTGAGTCACAAAGCATGGACGGCACTGACATCTGGGAGGAAGAGGTAGAGGGCTTTCCAGGTGGCGGGAACAGCCAGCACAAACCAAGAGAGCCCCAGGGTGGGCCCACAGCGTCGGGCTGCCCCACAGATGAGCGCCCCCCACAGGCAGCTCTGTGACTTTGAGCAATTCTCCCCCAAACCTCTTCCCTCTCAACGTGTGAAAATCCATGAATAATAATACACGGAGCTTGGAGAGCCCACAGGCTGTCTTTGGATGAAAGAAAGTATTACCATATTAACTAATTACACGAATTAAAATAAATTAATTAAATAAGTGGCTTAATGAGATTAGTGCATTTCTTGTTTAATTATCCATTACCGCTATTGATAATCATAATGGATTCTGCACTTATGGCAGGTGACAAGGGTGTCTGTGAGCAGTGGAATGTAAAACCACAGAGGAGTGAGGCAGGTAGGTAGGACGGGCACGCCACCAGGCCCCTGGCCTTGTCCCGCAAACCCCAGGCTCTTTTGTCTCCTCCCTCAGGAGATGTCTCAGACTCCTGTCCCCGACCTGTGAGAGGGGGCAGGGCAGTCTCACCTCTGTGGGCGTCAGTGATGCTGAAATGAGGCAATGGTCCATCGAAGTCTGAGATCGACTCTAGACCATCACTGTGTTCGAGCCTACAGGAGCCAGCCCAGCACTGTCAGGGTGTCTACAGGCATCCTCATGGGGACAGCGAGTGCCAGGGGGCAGGTGAGTGCCCCATGGTGGCTCATTCTTCCTCATCCGTCTTTATATTTCACTGGTGAAACCGCTCAGGCCTCTGCTTTTGTGTTTTTTTTTTTAAAACCTCACCTGAAGATATTTTTCCTTTGATTTTTTTTTTTTTACATTAAAAGAAAATGATTTCAGAGAGGAAGGGAGAGGGAGAGAGAGAGACAGAAACATCAATGATGAGAGAGAATCATTGATTGGTTGCCTCCTGCACGCCCCCCACTGGGGATTGAGCCCGCAACCCGGGCATGTGCCCTTGACTTGAATCAAAACCCATAACCTTCAATTCGCAGGCCAAAGCTCTATTCACTGAGCCAAACTGGCCAGGGCTCCATTGATTTTTAGAGAGAGTGGAAGAGAGAGGGAAAGACAGAGAGAAATATCAATGTGAGAGAAACACATCAATTGGTTGCCTCCTGCACACACCCTGACCAGGGCCTGGGCTGGGGAGAAGCCTGCAACCCAGGTACGTGCCCTTGACCAGAACTGAACCCGGGACCCTTCGGTCCACAGGCCGACACTCTACCCACTGAGCAACCGACTAGAGCCAGGCCTCTGCTTTTCAGCTGGGTCTCACAGCTCCTTCACTGTGCAAATTGCCTCCACCCAGAGCAGCACCCTGACCTCCCTGCTGGGCGGAGCTGAGGCCCGATGCTATTGACCATCCCGGGGGCCACGAGGAGTGTAGGGCGTCAGCTGTGAGGCATCAGCCTCAGGAAAGGGTTTGCAGGGTCTCTAGGCAAGGGGGTGCCCCTCCTCCGACAGAGGGGAGGAGGTGTGTCTACGGCCAGGTGGGTTCAGAGGAATCTGATCCAGTGTTCTCAGGTGACATCACCTCTCTGTCCCCATTCCAGGTCTCAGGGTCCGCTCCTCCTCCCTCGGCTCCCTGAAGATCACAGGCCTGCTGTGGCCATGCTGCCACCTTCTTTGTAGACCTTCACCTTGAATGAGAGCCCAGGCCTGGCTTCCAGAACATTCTACCCGGCACCTGCAGGAGACAGGGGTGTTAGTGCTGCCATGAAAGCAGCATGATGCTGACGTTTAAAAATATAGATATATTTTTTATTGATTTCAGAGAGGAAGGGAGAGGGAAAGAGAAATAAAAACATCAATGATGAGAGAGAATAATTGATCGGCTGCCTCCAGCATGCCCCACACTGGGGATCGAACCCGCAACCCAGGTATATGCCCTGATTGGGAATCAAACCGTGACCTCCTGGTTCATAGGTCAACGTTTAACCACTGAGCCACGCAGGCCGGGTTCTGCCGTGAGTGGACGTCTGGCTGATCGCGGCTTGCCATTGGCTGTTGGCAGGGTTTCTCAAGCCACTAAGAAAAGCCAGCTCACAGCACAATCTTCATCATGACTATCACTCCATGCTGGTCAAGTCCACAGCTCAGAGATGCTCTGTCCATCCGTCCCTCGTCCTGGCCACCCACAGGGGCAGTCCCAGGAGCTGTGAGCTGCTGATTCCAGGGGTTAGGGATCATTCCCAAATGTCACCCTCGGCTGCTTTCTAGGGCCACTTCAGGATCTCCTTGTCTTCTCCTGGTTCCCCCGAAGGTGTATGTGTGGACAGTTCATTTGGAATGTGGTCCAGGAAGGAGAGTGAGGACCCAGGGACATAAACCCAGGAAAGAAGGGAAGCCAATGCCAGGAGCTGTCCTCATTTTGATAAAAAGGACGAGGCGATCATTTCCCAACGTACCTTCTAGAAGCCTCTGGGTGAGGTTCCAGAACCATCGCCCATGGAAAGAATGGGAGAATTTGAAAGTTACAGCTCCTGCCCCCGGTTGACCAAGAACCGTGCGATGGGTGTTAGCTGCCCATACTTAGAGCTCATACGTTAGTGAGGGCTGAGTGGGCGTCCCCCAGGCACCCGGGGCAGGAAGTGAGCACTGCCCGGTGTGGCCCGAGGTGAGGCGGCGGCTGGCTGCGCACTCAGGGGACTGGTGGAGGCTGTGAGGCCCTGCTCCCCGCAGCAGTGGCTGCAGTGGGAGACGAGGCCGAGAAGGCCGGGATGGTGCTCAAAAGTAGCCACCATGCCACGTGCTTGGCAAAGCGCCCGGTGCAAAGTGAGAGCATAACTAGAAGGAAAAGGCAGCTAGGATCTCTGCGGCCCCGGGAACTCGCGTGCACTAAATAATAGATGAGTGAAAGGAGAGAACAGGTACCTGGCCTTGGTAAGGGGGCCTCATGCATATTTCAGTGGCTCAGCTCACATGCTCATAGAACGTGACCTCCGGGTCTCTGCGCACATCCCGCCAAGATGTCTGTGCCGGACCGACAGGACTTTCAACTGTCGTGGCCGAGAGAGGTTTTAACCTGTAGCCTCTGTGGACTTCACAGCGGCAGGACAGCAAGGAGGAGGGCGGAGCCCAGAGGGGCAGGCCTGGGGAACTCAGGTGGCCTGCGCTCGGAGCCTCCACGGCCCGGGCCCGGGGTTGCACCCAGATTCTATCACATTAAAACGCATGCGGAATGTCTGCCTCCGGGAAGCTCAAATAGATGTACTGTTCCCCATCCCTCCTCCTAAGCACAACCGAAAACCCGGGACAGTGCCTAGAAGACGAGCGTGAGAAGATTCTGGAGGGTGGAGAGAAGGCAGACTGGCTGGGGAGCTCCCTGGGGAAGGGCATCCAGAATCCTGTGCCGGTGAAAGCACCGCTCAGGAATGAGGGGCCATCGGGGCATTCCCGGGGGAAGGAAGGCGAAGAGGACTTGTCACCACAGACCTACCCTGAAGGATGGACGGGGGAGAGCTCTACACGGTGTTGAAGGAAGGTTAGGGGGTGGGAGGAAGTGGGCGTGGTTTAGAAGGGCAGCGTGGGGGGTCCGCGTGGCGCGGACATGTTCGGGGTCCTGTGTCATCGTCGACACCCTGGTTGTGCCTTTTATGAACGTCGCACTAGGGTTTTTGTGAGATGTTATTGCCCCTGGGGGAAACGGGAGAAAGGGGATCCGGGGTTTCTCTTGCTATTTAGCAGAGTTTCACGTGCAACTCCCATCGGCTCAAAATAAAAATGTTTAATAAAAATGTTTTAAAAAATGTTTAAATGTTTAATTCGTGACCCTGGCCAAGTCACTTCTCTCAGTCTTGGGTTTTCCCTTCTGTGACATGGAGGTGGCAACAAAGACCCTCAAATGTAAACGGGAAACACACAGGGTGCTGTCGTGGTAAGTAACTAAAGTAAAGCAAGACATCGATCCAGGACAGCATCGGCGCGTGGGAACTGCTTGTTACGTGTTAGCAAGAATTCCTACCAACTATAACAAGAACCGCTTTGCATGGAGTAGCCCCTTAGCTACTTAAATCAAGTTCTCACACTCAGTCCTTACACAGCCCTGGGAGTTAGATACTCCCAGGAGGGCTGCTTACCAGAGAAGAAGGAGGCTTCAACAAGTTGCCACAGTCACACACGATGAATAAGAGGCACCCGCGGGATTCGAACCCAGGCCCCCCTGTTCCTTCTGCCCAGATTTGAACCACGTGGCCCAGGTATTGGTTCTTCGTCCAGGAAGGAGTTGCTTTTGTTATGTGTGTCTGTCTTCTCTTGCTCAGAAAGGTCCATGGAGTTGGCCTTTGACACGATGAGACCATGCCCTGTGCCCCCACCTTGACCCACCAGCTGGCCAGAAACTTGAAGGTCAGGGTCAGTAAGGGCAACCTGAGAGAGGTCAGGGCAAGTGGGCAGGCTGGGATCCTGGAGCCTGTGACAGAGGACATAAACAAGAGCAAGAGAAGTTGGCCAAAGCCAGAAAAGGGGGCTTCCCAGAGTGTGAGCCAGAAGACAGGCCGGCGTTTACATGCACATGTTGCCCCTTGGTGACACTGTGGCGTGGAGCAAGTGCCTGCCCTCTCTGAGCCCGTGCTGGCAGCTGGTGGGCGGGGGCCGGCGGGGGGGGGGTGCTCTGAAAACCAGATGAGGTCTCCACAGTAAGCACATGGCATCATTGCTGGTATGCAGTCGGTGCTTAATAAGTGCTCCCTCCTGCTCTCCCCAAGGGTGGATGATTCAAGAAGGGCAGTCCTCGTCACCAGGGTCAGAGTGCACGGTGACTCCGTGGCTTCAGAAGCCAGAGCCCTGAGGTGCTGGTGGTTTCTGGGATGGTGGGAAGCCTCCTTCAACAGCTGTGTGCAGGGTATGGGGTATAGAGGAAGGAGGGCTGAGCTGGACTGTCCAGAAAGACCCCTTTCCCTAGGTTTCTGGGATGGGGGCTCAAGTCCAAGGTCTTTTTTCCTAAAACAGGAAAAGAGGGTTGCGTAACCACGACAATAATAATAAAAACAGCAGCCACAGGAGACACTTAGCATGAACAGCAGGCTGGTTATCAGCGGAGCCCTCGGCAGGCGTTAACTAATTAAAACCCCTCCAAGGTGAGCAGTTATTGATTTGCGAGGAAAGATGGGGAAAAAAGCCTTGGGGAGGTACTTATGGCCAGCCAGCTTGGAGGAGGCTGTCTAAGCCACAAGTTCCTTCATTTCTAACGGCTCCATTCCCAGGGCTCCGGCTCTGCCCCAGGGGGTCTGGGGAGGCTGAGTCCCTCCCAGGCCGTGGGTCCTCCGCACCAGAACTGTGAGAAGGCGCTGGGAACAAACCACAGTGACAGTCACACTACTTCCTGTGAACGGAGCACACACTATGTGCCAGGCAGTGAACTAAGTGTGTACTCACATTATTTCATTTAATTTTAACAAATGCCCACGAGGTAAAGGACATTATACCCACTTTACAGGTTGAGAGACTGAGGCTGTGCAAGATGAAGTGGTTTCCCCGAAGTCCCGTACCTAGCAAAGGCAGAGCCGTATCTTGGGATTTCTGGAAGGTTTTGCACAGACATCTGTCATTGATCCTTAAACTGAACCTCCGTCCTGGGCACCTGTTCTTACAGGTGGGGAAACTGAGGCCCGCAAGGAGCAGGGCGCGACTTATAAGCGGTGGGGCCAGGACACTGTGCAGGTCTGAGTCCAAGGCCATTCTCTTTCTCCCCCTAGACCCCGAGACAGACAGAAAGAGGAGCTCTACTCGAAGGGGACATTTTCTTTCTTTCTTTCTTTCTTTCTTTCTTTCTTTCTTTCTTTCTTTCTTTCTTTCTTTCTTTCTTTCTTTCTTTCTTCCTACCTTCCTACTTTCTTTCTTTCTTTCTTTCTTTCTTTCTTTCTTCCTTCCTTCCTTCCTTCCTTCCTTCCTTCCTTCCTTCCTTCCTTCCTTTCTTTCTTTCTTTTTTAAATCTTTATCGTTGAGAGTATTACAGATATCTCCCCTTTGCTCCCCACCACCCCCTCAACACTTGGTTTCGACCCTGCCCCAGGCCTTCACTACCCTATTGTCTGTGTTCATGGCCAATGCGTACATGTTTATAAGCTTGTTGGCTAACCTCTTCCCGCCTCCCTTTCCCCCTTCCCTCAGATTCTGCAGTCTGTTCCATGTTCCATGTCTCTGGTGCTATTTTATTCATCAGTTTCTTTTACTCATTAGATTCACATATGAGTGAGATCATGTGATACTTGTCTTTCTCTGATGGGGCTGAGCGTGGAGTGTGTGGCTTCAGTCTGAGACCTGAGTCTGACAGGCCACCTGGGTGCTCTCCCTGCCCCCATCCCCCCACGGACAGGGTCCCGGAGGAGGAGCGAGGAGGCTCTGCCACCTGGGACAGCACGCAGCTCCCAGGAGACTGGCAAGAGGGAGGGGCAGGGTGCACGGGCCGGCTTCTCCTTCCAAGCTCAGCCCACAGGCGTGAGGGGCAGTGGGGCTGGGAGTGGGTGCCCATCTGAGTCCCTCCACGTGGAAGAGCGAGGCAGGGGTGAGGCATATGTGTCCTCCGTTACCAGAGGGCCCTGAGCGGGGCTCCATAAACAGCTGCGTGATAAGGGGGTCTGCCTGCGAAGCAGGAGGGTGATCCTCGCTCTCCCAGGACAGTTAGGATCCCATGGGGCTCCCCCATGAGGACCCCAGGGGGCCCCTGGCCGAGGGAGCCTGGGATGCTCTGCATTTCCCGCTGAACTCACCCCTCCTCCCAGCTGGGACAGTGTCTCCTCATAAGCCCTACGGGCGCTTTCCGCCAGAGCTACGCCCCACGTACATGTTTTATTCTACAGCCATAAAGTGGATCAGGGAAGAATTTACAATCAAGGCTATAAAGTAATAACAGCAAAGAGGCTATTTCGTTGGGTTCAGGTGGAGGTGAGCGAGGAGTTCAGAAGTTCACGACCTCCGGGCATTTCCTGGCAGCTGATAACCCTCCCTGGCACTGAAACCAACTGGCGTGTCAGACGCAGAGGTTTCCCGAGGTCTGAACAAGGGGTGGGGGGCACTGTTGATGGTTCTCAGACTGGACTGATAAAAACCCATGGGCTTGGGTGGTGCCCCCAAGCCAGGCACTGGGGTGGGGTGCCACTTTCTCGGACTCACCTGTATGCCACCTGGGGAGGACGTCGTCTCGGGCTTCTGTCCTATTTTGAACATGTAAAGGGAGGGCAGAGTGTGGCCAGAGAAGTGAACCAGCTCAACCTGCCGTGTGGTGTCCGACAAGCCTAGGTTCATATCCCGGTTCCCACTCACTGCCTTGGGTGTAACTTGGGCAAATCCCTCTACCTCTCTGGGCCTGAAGTCTCTGACCTGATGGGGAAGCCAGGAGGCAGCAGGCGCGGATTCGAGTTCCGAATCTGCCAGCGCTGACCAGGGGGTCTTCAACGACCCCTCTGAAATGGATGATGGTGATTCCCTTTGCGTTCACTCCTTCAGCATTATTGACGCATGTATTTGCCTATGGGAGTTGCTGGAGGACTGAGCAACAGTCATTGGAGACACACAGGCCAGGACCCACTGAGCAGATCTGGACACAGGCCAGGACCCACTGAGCAGATCTGGGAGGATGCTCTGGACCTCAGCCTGTGCCCGAGAGTCTGCCCTGTGTGTGTTGTGGGCCCACCAGCCCACATTGGCTCTATCCACTTGCCATGCCCTGGAACTCAGTTTTATGGAACTCTTTATAGACACCTCCTTGAGTGAGTCATTTGAGAGAGGTTGGGAAGCATTGCATGCTATCGCCCGTCGTAGAAAGCCACATGCATATCAGCAAACTCAAGGCTCTGAGAAGTCCTGCAATGAAAAAAGATAAGCAAAGAACTTTTGTTTTTAAATATAAAAAGATATGGCAGGGCAGTTATGTTCAACAGAACCTGCTCTAGAAACATGGATCTAGGAGGGGTCCCACCTCTTGGGCAGGCCCCACGTTTCCAAGCTGCCGTTGGTGAGATGAGTTGCTTAAGTTGGTGGCCCACTTCACACTGCACCCCAGGCCCTCTCAGAAGCTCCTGGGCCAGGAGCTCTCCTCTGCAACACCCTGTCATCCCCAAGCAGGTCTGCGCTTGTCGTCTCTCCAATAATCCCTGACTTGACTTCTGTTACCGTGAGAGATGGTGACTCGGGAATGGAGGAGTGTCCGCAGGCCTCTCCTTGCCCCTGAAGAAAGTGTTCAGCAACTTGGGGGAGGAGGTTGGCTCCCTCTGGGACTCCTGCCCTGGTTTTGTCAGAAGCTTCATCCTCCGATTGCCCTGAGCCCCAGGGCAGGTCATGTCCTGCAGTCTACATTCACTTCTGTGCACACGGCTCAGGGACAATCAAGGAATTACTAGAACTCCCCTCCAGAAAAGCAGGCTCCGAGAGCACAGTGGCCGAGGCCCTGTCGTTTGCTGCTGAATCGCCAGCGCTGATGCGGCTTCCGGCCTGTAGTAGGCGCTCTGTGAGCACCGCTGAATGAATGAATGTGTCCTTCCTGGGGGTCATCTGACAGTTGAAACTGAACTTTGCTTTAGGGCCTTACATGCAGAGATCACACGCTGGATAAGAAAACAACTTTGTCCTGGGCTTGACTGCACCGTTAGGAAAATTTTAAGGAAGGACCCAAGCCTGGGGAATCAGAGTTCCTGGGATTTCACACCCAGCTGCCTCCTGACTCTGTTGCTGCTGCTTTCCCACCAGCCTTGCTCTCCAGGCCTTGGGAATTTCGTTCATGCTGTTCCACTCCTGGAAAACCAGACTCCATTTCTTTCTTCCTTCCTTTCTTTCTTCCTTTCTTTCTTCCTTCCTTCCTTCCTTCCTTCCTTCCTTCCTTCCTTCCTTCCTTCCTTCCTTCCTTCCTTCCTTTCTTTCTTTCTTTCTCTCTCTCTCTCTCTCTCTCTCTCTCTCTCTCTCTCACCCTCTTCCCCCACTCTCCAACCCCAGGAGTTAGAAACCTACCCCACCATTGTGAAAACTTTTCAGACCCCTCCAAGCATTCACTCATCTCTCATCCTTTACTGAATTCCTTTGGCAGAATGAACTTTGCCACACTTTTAGGCTCTTACCTTGGGATTTCACTGTTTCATTGACTGTTTCCCCGATGAGATGTCACCTTTCCTGAAGGTCATGTGTCACACCTTCTAGGCTCAGAGTGTGGCACGGTACCTACCGGGCATACTAGAGCTGATCATAATGACTCTCAGTACCATTCACTGAATACTTGCTCTGCGGAGTATTACGCCACATTGCCTCTACATTGCCTTATGGAGCCAAAAGTTCCCTTATCATCCCATTTTATAGATGAGAACACTGAGGCTTGTAGAAGCCAGGAAGTGGTGGTAGATTTGGGACACAAGACCAAGACTTCCAGAGTCTGGGCACTTAACTCATCACACTTGATGTGTCCAAATGCACAGGGAACATCAGGGTGAGGCCTGGCCTCTATTTTCTTCATTTCTTGGACCAAGATCACTTTTGCAATAGGATAGTGAACAGTGAAGCCCGGTCTGGAACCCAGGACCACCCGTCCGTTGTCTTCAGGCGTGCGGTTTCTCCTCCCTACGAATACGTCCTCCTCTGCAGAGTGAGGACAACAGTAGCAACTCCATAGGCCGTGGAGACCACACTGGGAGATGCTCTGTGTGAGGCGGTGCACACACAGCCTGGCTCCCTGAGAACATCTGCCACCTGCCACTCCCTTCCCATCCCACCTTCTAATGCCTGAAGCACCTCTAAAATCTTACCTGATTTTGATTGTGATCTTTGTAAATTTTGGGATTGAAACAGATCTCCAACTCTTAGCACATGGTCAGCATTCCACGGTGGTCTGTGAATTGATCCAAGTTATGTTTAGGAGAAACCTTGTGTGAAATTTCACCTGAATGTGGGCGATGGAGGCAGTGACATTGACTCTGCGATCATGGGCAGGTCATCAGCTCAGGGCGCCTCGGGCTGGGTGCATGTGGCATGGAGAGATAGAAGTCGTCTCATTGCTTTCTCCCCCGCCCCTCAGCTTTATAACTGACATATTGTGGAAGCTTAGGGTGTGCACGAGATGATTGGAACATGTATATTTTGCAAAATTATTTCTGCAATAAGGCATCTCACCTGATGGCCATTTTGTGTGTGAAAACATTTAGGATCTACTCTCCTAGCAACTTCCAAGTATATAATATGGAACTAACTATAGTCAGCCTGCTGTCCATTAGATCCCCAGAACTTATTCACCTCAACACTGGAAGTTTATACTCTTTGACCAGCACCTCCCCATTTCTACAACCCCCAGCCCCTGGCAACCACCATTCTACTTTCTGTTTCTCTGAGTTTGGCTTTGTAAATATCCCACATATAAGTGAGATCATTTAATATTTGTCTTTCTCAGTCTGACTTATTTCACTTAGCATTCATTGAAGAACTAAATGAGATAGTGAAGATAAAGCAATTTGCACAGTGCTCTGCGCATATTGCATATTAAGTATGCGCCAAATCGGTATTTTTGATAATACTAGTTATTTCCATTTTCATGCTCTTAGTCAACAGGGAAGAAAATGGATGTCAGTGATAAGCTATAGAGAGCAAGCAATAAAAGAGGTACACTAAGAAATACTGTAGTAAAATCAAAATGGAATTCTAAAATCTGTTCAAATAACCCGCAAATACACTTCCCTGCACTTCCTGTCCCTGTTGGCGGAGGCCCCTGGTCATCCCACCTTCGTGGAAGGGTTCCTTTCCATGGCAGGAGGCTGTGGGCTCTGGAGCCTGGCTGGGGCTACCTGCCTGGCTGAGCCGAGGCAGAAATGGGACCAGCAGCATTGGGTGTGGGCAGCACCCTCCCAGGGAGTCATTCCCTCAGTGGTTTTGATGTTCTACCCAAGGCCTCAAGAAGGGGGTTATCCAACCTTTCCTTCCCATTCTACAGATGGGCACACTGAGGCCCAGGGGTGTGGGAGCAGGTGAAGAGAGCTCAGCCCGAATCTAGAATCTTCCATTGCTAGCCCAGGGACCTCTTTCTCTGCCCTGGACTGCATCTCCCCAGAGGGCTTTGAAACACCCTGGAGCATGAGCTGTGGGACGGTGACCTGGAGAGCAAACTGCTACATGGCTGGTCCCTCATAGGACCTGAAACGTGTGACCCTCCAGCCCCTGTGAGCCTTAAGGTCATAGAGCATCACACCAAGTTCCCTGGAGGGCTGGGCGCTCGAAGACCCAGGTCAGGTAATTCCAGGGGAAGGGTTCATCACCTGTGAACGACCTTTAATTCCATTTTCCAACTCACCACGTGTTCTCGGGCGGCATTTTCTGCTGCCACGGAAGGACTGTGAGCCCGACTACACAGCACAGTTTGCATCAGCGGAGTTTGTGAGCTGTGTTCATTGAGGCCCTGGTCTTTGCTTTGGGTGTAAAATTCCAATTTATCAGCATTCAAACTACAGAAAGCCTTCAACAAGGTAAATGGGCAGAGCAAGTCTGATTGGGGAAAATTGGTTCCAGAGGTAAATGCAAGAGGCAGTATGCAAACACAGTGCGTTGCAATTTCGGCATAGAAAGAAATTGCAAGCAGAGAGGGCGGGACAGAGGGTCTGAGAGGTGCTGGGCCTCCCGGTGGCCTGAAGTGTTACAAAGGCTTCTGTGGTCTCTGGAGGATGGAGGCCCCTGGGAGAGAAGGAAGGCAGCCTGCAGGGCACGGTTCTTACCTTTTTTGAACCATGGACTCTTCTGGCAGCCTGGTGACGCTATGGGTCCTTTTTCTGTATAATTTCTTAAAATATTTTTTATTGATTTGTAGAGAGAGAGGAAGGGAGACAGGACAGAGAGATAGAATCATTGATGAGGGAGGAACATCATTGTTTGGCTGCTCCGCTAGTGCCCCCTTTCCCTGGGGACTGAACCTGCAAACCAGGCATGTACTCTGACCAGGAACCGAACCGGCGACCTCTTGGTTCCTGGGTTGAGGCTCAACCGCTGAGCCACACCGGCCGGGCTGAGGAATGCTTTTTAAATTGGTGAAATAAAATACAGAAGATTGTAAAAGAAACCAGTTATAATGAAATTCAGCTCCAAATAGTAAAACATTTGTGTTCTTGCAGCTCATACTACATGCGCTTCTTTATTAACACATTCAATATCCCGAAATATCTGCAGTAACCATAAAGAGATGAAAGTGTCGGAGCGGACGAAGTCACAGGTATGCTGAGCCCGCCACTGTGTAATTTGTTGTCTGCAATTCACAACAGAAGGTGATGCTACGTCTTAGCGAGGGGTCTGTGACAATACAGAGGCATGTGTCTTCGGGATGTAGACATATAATAAGGGAATTGTCTGAGCTGACAAGAGGTTAGTATTTGGAATAAACTGATAGCAGTGAAGGTTAAATAGAAAGATGTTAAATAATGTCCTTGTTTGCTTTATGCAATATTTCTTCTGGATTTTTAAGAAGCCCTTTTACACAGTAAAATGTGTGATAAATATATTTTTTGTAATAAAAATCCTCTTCCCCCCCAACATAGTAGGGAACATATCTGCATTTCTCCCTCTGTTAAACCACAGAAAGGTATAAGAGTGCCGTGCGGTTCTCATGGTCTGGATGTATTATATCCCAGGTCCTCCCCTAAGGAAATGATCTCTTGAATGTCCCCCTGCCCCCCGAGCACGTCACCCACTCCAGTCCCCTGGTGCAGCCAGAGGAAAGCCCTTTGGCGTATGACGCTCTGCTACTTCCTGTGGGTGACGGGCTTTTACTGGAGCCTCATTTTTCACCATCTCTACAGTGCCGATTGCAATCTGAACCCCACAGAGATGGGAGGGGATGAACGGGGGTAGGGGCTCAACAAATACGAGCACCCTCAAGGTCCCATAGGGTGTGCACAACCGATGTAACTGTATGTGATGCCCTTGGCACCCTCTCCTTTGCCTGCAAGACTCCCCCCCACCCAGTTTTATTGAGGTGTAATTCACAAATAAAGGTTGTATGTATTTAAGGCGTACAACGTGATGGTTTGATATATATTGTGAAGTGATTATTAGTCACACTAATGAACACATCCATCCCCTCACACAGTTACTATTATCATGATCATCATTATTATTATTGGTGCAGTGAGAACACAGGGTCTACCTCTTAGCAAATTTCAAGAGCACAATAGAGTATTATATGGTCACCATGCTGGACATCAGATCCTCAGAGCTTAATTCATTTTATAATAGAAAGTTTGTACTCTTTGATTAATCTCTCTCCATTTTTTCTACCTCCCCACCCCCAGCCTCTGGTAATCACTGTTCTACTCTCTGGTTCTATGAGGTCAACTTTCTGAGATTCCACATACTAAGTGAGATCAGACAGTGTTTTTTTTTTTCTTTTTTTCTCTCTGTCTGGTTAATTTCACTTAGCGCAATGTTCTCCAGGTTCATCCATGCTTTTGCAAGTGGCAGGATTTCCTTAGTTTTTTATGGCTGAATAATATTCCATTACATATATATACACACACACCGTATCTTCTTTATCCATTCATCTATAAATGGACTCTTAGGTTGTTTCTGTATCTTGGCTATTGTGAATAATGCTGCAATGAACATGGGAGTGCAGATATCTCTTTGAGATGCTGATTTTATTTCATTTGAATATATACCCAGAAATAAGATTGCTGGAGCACATGGTAGTTCTATTTTTAATTTCTTGAGGAACCTCCATACTGTTTTCCATAATGGTTATATCAATTTACATTCCTACCACCGTTGCATAAGGGTTCCCTTTTCTCCAAACCCTAGTCAATACCTGTTCTAAGCTGTCATTATAATAGTTTATTGTGCTATTAATAGATTTCCTGTGGGGGTGAAAAGTTCAGTGGTCAAAGTCTGAGACACACTGGGTTTCACGGAGTTAAACACTCTCCTAGACCCTGGTGTCTCTCCCATAGATCTTCCCAGAAACGCTGGGATGCAATGGGCTCTGTGGCTCTTGACCAGGGAGCTGCAGCTGACAGATTTCCCAAAGTCACTCACCCTAGGAGTACTCTTCATCCAACACCTATGAACATCTCCTGAACCATCAATGTCCAGGGTTTCTAGCTCTAGAGAAGACCACAGAGAGCATTTTATTTACATCTCCCAGGAACTAAGTGTACAGTAGCTGTGGTGTGCTTAGCATCTACTACCTATTAGACATGCTAGGGGACTCTCTGTGCCTCTGTTTCCCATTGATAAAATAAGAATGTGAATAGTATCTTCCCCTTAGGGCTGTTAGGAGGGTTCAATGAGTCATATTTATTAAGTGTGTAGAATAAATAGCACATGGTACTTTACCTGTGCTTACTGAATAGGTATGCAGTCATTTATCCACGCGGCATCTTTGCAAACGAGGCAGATGGCGTCCAGTCGTCGGATGAGGAAACTGAGGACTGAGCCTAAGATCCTTGACATTCTTTGTCAAGGGAGGGGGACTCTGCAAGCTCATTCTGCGCAGTCAGGGAAGCTGTCACGGATTCCCAGAACGGGAAGGATGCTGGAATGTGCCGACCCTTTCTGCCCTCATCCGTGTCTTTCCCCCCCAACCCCCCGCGCACTCACCATGCTCCAGCCTCTGGCCTCCCCACTGCAGAGCCTTTGGACTTCCTGGGCTATGTGCATGGGACACTGCCCCTAGTCTTCTCAGGGTTAGGTCTCAGCTTCCGCATCTTGATCCCATAGAGGCTTTGCCTGCTCCCCCAATTTAATTGTTCCCTGTCCCGTTATGGCCACCTCACCCATTTGAGATCTTCATGGTTCTCTGAAATTATTATATTGATTTCTGTTTACTCTGGTCTTGTTTGTTTCTCTTCCCTCCCCACCAGGATATAAGCTCCAATCCAGAAGGAGATTGTTCCACTTTGCACATGATTGTTTTTCTACCTTCAAATAGTGCTTTGAACAATGTAGGTGCTCAAATATTTGCTAACTGACTGAATGCCACACTCCAAAGGAGCTGTTCAGCGTTGCCTCACATACACGTACTTTCCAGAAGCTCATTCCTTCCTGAGGCCATCAGCTCTGCTGTCTGTGGCTTTCACTGTTCGAAAGTCTCTTCTCTAACTGGATCACGTCTGCCCCTTTGGTCCCTGCAGAATAAGTCTCTTCCTATCACCTTTGGAGGTGAGCTCTAGTTGGTGGCCCCATCTTTCGTTTGTCAAAAGACGGTTTGTCCTTCCTTTCTCCCCGTCACGTGGCCTCTCAGGTGAGACATACACATGGAGATCCCCCGCCCCCACCTTCTCTTTCAAAGGTAGCCACAGGTGGCTGACTGCTCACTGTCAAGGACCAGGGAACAGAAACCCACTCAGTCTTTCAGCCCAAGAATGAAGAGGGAACTTGGACAAATAATTCATATTTCTAATCTAGACGCTTATTGTGCTATTAATAAATTTCCTGTGGGGGTGGAAAGGTCAAAGTCTGAGACACACTGGGTTTCACGGAGTTAAACACTCTCCTAGACCCTGGTGTCTCTCCCATAGATCTTCCCAGAAACGCTGGGATGCAATGGGCTCTGTGGCTCTTGACCAGGGAGCTGCAGCTGACACATTTCCCAACGGACTCACCCAGGAGTACTCTTCACTGAACACCTAAGAACATCTCCGGAACCACCGGTGACCAGGGCTTCTGATTTGGGAAATCCTTTACTAGATGTTTCTGAGCCTTTCCAGCTCTAGGATTTCATCATTCTGGAGAGGAACCTTGTAGGGATAGAACATGATTCTTCTACTAAGTCCACAAGGAGAGGCTGGCCTGGCCCAGTGATGAAGGGAGCAGGCGCACTGTGAAGGAGCTTGAAATGTTTCTCTTTTCCCATCGCCAGGGGCAGCCATCTTTCTTCCTTGTCTTCCCTCTTCATTCCCCAACCCCCAAGCAGGTTTATGACCCCCTTCAAATAACATCTCAGGATTCTTGGGGAGATAAGAACCACCAGGTAATTGTTTGGGAGCTGTAAATGACTTAAATAGGCGAGGAGTCTAATTACCACCAAATGACTTTATTGCCTCCTGGTGATAACAGGGCTGTAACCTTCCCCCCCTGGGGAGCACCGTCCCCACCCCCAGGGGTCACACAGCGGTCAGGGCCCTGGCAGCTGGGGAAGAGGAGAGAGGCCTTCTCCCAAACCCCCACACCCTGGCAGCGCCTGCCCAGGAGCAGCTGTGCTGGTGGAGGAGAGCACATTGGGACCTCGTGGCTCCTCCTCTCCTCCTGCCACCCCGTTGTCTTCCTGGGGACCTTGGCAAGTCCCTGCCACTCTCTGAAGCTTCACACTTACCTGCAAGGCCTGCTTTTCCATTCTGTATGCAATCCTGGAGCCTAGCCCTGCTTATTATTTATGCTAGTTGTTCAGAAGTTTACTGTGGTAGAAGGTACTTGGGCTGGGGGAGGGGAAGCATATACATAACTATGCATAATGCAGGATTTACTCACTCATCTATCCACTCATTCTCAATATTCATTGACCATTTACTATATGATAGACAATGTGCTAGAAATGAAAACAGATGCAGTTAATATGGAGAGGAACACACACACACACACACACACACACACACACACACCATTTATTGAGTCATATTATAAATTTTGTAGATAGCGGTTAAACGCTTTGGCATCAGGGAAAGCTGAGTTCAAATCAGGCCTCTGCTGTGTGACACTCAGTAGGTTAACCCACCTCTGACACGTATGATGCCCGTGTCATAGGATTTGGTGTGAGACTTAAAGCATGGGACACATAGTAGGCCCTCAGTACATGGGGGCCACTATGGTCATAATGAAGGTACATAGTGTTACGGGAGTGAAAAGGAGGAACCATTATAAAAGATAGTATGTACTTTATCTTTGAGAAGTTATCTGTCAAGATAATATAAGCTCTTTCTAAACTACCAAGTCATGCATAGAACAGCCACCAGCATATTCTAAACACTTGAGAGATGCTATCATTGCAAAGGGGAGGTGGAGGGCAATGGGGCAGAGCGAGGGCAGCGTTTGAGTTGGGCCTTGAAGCATGAGTGGGATTTCAATAGGTGGGAAGAGGGGAGGGCATTCCTAGCCAAGGAAAGTGTAGGGCAAAGGGCATGCAATAGGACCGAACCAGTGTGTTCCAGGAGCTTCAAATTATTTAGTGTGGTGGAGGCAGGGCTCGTGGAGGGTTATGGAAGGAGAGAAGGTTGGAGAAGTGGTGGGAGAAGGGGCCTTTGGAAAACCAGGCCTGTTAGGGCTTTGTATTGCCCTTACCCTTGTCTTCCTATAATTTCCATGTTGGTCCCAGTGTTGCCCTCGGGGACTGTGTAGAGCAAGTCTTCCCTCTTCCTAAGATGAGCCCTTCAGACATTTGAACGCCAGGTTAGGTCTCCAGAAATCCCTCATTTGCATCCCAAACATCCCTGGTTCTTTCATGCCACTGCCAGGAGACCTGTTTTGAGGACCTGTACTTTCCAGATCATTTTTTCCCCTCTTCTGTTCTTTGTTATTTATTTATTTTCTAAATGAATGGCTTTTGGATTAAAATTTCTTTATTATGGAAATTTGTATCATATACAAAACTAGAGAGGAGAGCTTATGAACCTCACGTGCCCATCGACAAGTCTCAACAACTAGGGACAGTTTGCCAGTGCTATTTCTCTATTCCCTCCTCCCTTCTTTTGTTTGTGTGTTTGTTTGCTGGAGTATTTTTTTAAAATGTTATTGGGATTTAAAAAAATTATAGGAAGGGAGTGGGAGAGAGGAAACATCAATGATGAGAGCGAATCATTGATCATTGCCTCCTGCACACCCCTACTGGGGATTGTGTCTGCAACCCGGGCATGTGCCCTTGACCGGAATCAAACCTGGGACCCTTTAGTCTGCAGGCCAACGCTCTATCCACTGAGCCAAACCACCTAGAGCTGCTGGAGTATTTTAAAGCAAATCCCAAACATGACATCCTCTCACCCATAGGACTTAGTATGCATGCCTAACAAAAAGGGGCATTAAAAAACCAGACCCTGTGATTTCAGCAATTAACACAATTAATAGAAGGTTTCAGTACCCTCTATTAGTCCATAGTTAGAGTTCCTTGATTGTATCTAAGAATTTCTTATGGTTATTTCTTAAAAATTAGGGCCAAAACGATTCATATATTGCTTTTGCTTGTTCTGTCTTCTGAGTGTCTTTCATTCTGTTAACAGCTGCCCCCGGTTTTTCTATGCGATAGATTTATTGAAGAACCAGAATCATTCATCCTGCTTACTAGCTCATGTTCTGAATACGGCTTATCGCTTCCTTATTGTGAGAGTGACTATTTCATCCACCCCCTCACCAACACTTTTCCATACTTGCCCATCTGAAAGGTAAAACATGCATTTCATACTGTTTTATTGACATTTGAAAGTTATGAATGAGGTTGAGAACGTTTTCATGTGTTTAGTGTCCATTTGTATGTTTTCCCTGTGAATCTCTAATTTCTGCTCTTTGTCCATTTTCTATGGCTTGCCACCTTCTTAACAGCTGAACTGTCAAAAGTCAATGGATATTAAAGAAATGTTACTGTCTGTCTAAACACATTCTAGGTATAAACCTTTTGAGTTCTAGAGTGTGAGAGGCAGTAAAGAATGATTTTCTAAATTCATAGTGTTGGACAAATACAAAACATTTACCTGTGTCATCTGATATCACCTCACAGCTAACTTCCCAGGCAGGTCTTGTCATCCCCATTTAATGGATGATGAAGGTGAGATTCAGAGCGATTCGCAACTTCGGGTCTGGAAAAATCGTGAAAGACTGAAATGGGCATATAAAGATTGCTGAGGGAGGGGAGCGGGTAAGAGATCAACCAAAGGACTTGTGTGCATACGTATAAGCATAACCAATGAACACAGACAGTAGGAGGGTGAGGGCATGTGCTGGGGGGTGGGAGTGGTCAGGGAGAGGTCAATGGGGGAAAAAGGAGACATATGTAATACTTTAATCAATAAAGAATAAATAAAAAAATTGCTAGGTGTTCTGTCTAGCCTACTCTTCCCAGATTTCTGCACCCTTCATTGTCTTTGAGCTGTTTTTCAACTCTTTATCTGTAGAACTGGCAACAAGACAAATGATTCCTGTCCATAGAAATGCAAATGAATTGTGTCCCACGGAGATGCAATTGTGTTTCTCTGGCCTAGGACCCTTTGTGTCTCTCTTTGTAATTCACAGCAGCATTCCTGATTGCCTAGATGTGTATCCATTTTTCCAATTCTCCCTGTGATGCCACTGTTGTGGTTCCCTCATTAATTAGTGAGTTAAAACTTTGGCACTTGTTCATTTTATCTTTGTATGATTTTATCTTAAAAAAAAATGATCTCAAATCTTTGGTCCACGCAGCTAGAGTATGAACCTGTCAGGAGTTGACTCAGGTGTGCTTGATAGGGATCCTTTATTATGATTATTTTTAGCCCCAGAGCTCTTTGAAAAGCTGATAAAAAGTAGTGGAACCCTTTCCCTGGGAAACACACACACACACACACACACACACACACACACACACACACACCCCGCTTTGCATACTCTTGGGAGAGTTCCTCGCCTCCTGATGGTTTGAGAATTCCTGGGATGGAGTCTAGGATCAGAATGGCTGCTCGAGTTCAGAAGGAGAAGGAGGTAGAAGGAAGAGTTGGGGAAATGACTTTTTTCTTAACATTTGTGGAGTGCTCACCATGTGCCCAAAATGACGAACTCATTTAATTGTCACAGAAACCCTAAGCCACCAGACACTGTTGCTATGCAGAGAACATACACGAGGGGACATGTCACTTGCCCAAGGTCTCACAGCTGGCAGATATAAGGTAAAGGGAGTAAAATAGTTCCTGGCCCTGGCGGAGGCGGGGGTGGGG
>NW_005371579.1:407477-408330 GCF_000412655.1 Myotis brandtii
ATTGGTTTAATATTCCTCGGGGGTGTTCCTGGACTGACATTTGAATTGGGAGACTGAGTAAAGCAACCGTCCTCCCAGTGTGGGTGACCATGAGGCCGGAATAGAACGAAGGCGGAGGGAGGGAGAACTTGCTCTCTGCCTGTCTCTGAACCAGGGCATCACCTCCTGACTTTGGATTCAGACGGGCTCTCCTACCTCCTGGTCTCCAGCTTGGTCACTGCAGGTCGTGGGGCTTCTCAGCCTCCATAGATCATGAGAGCCAATTCCTTACACTAAATCTCTCTCTCTCTCTCTCTCTCTCTCTCTCTCTCTCTCTCTCTCTCCTCCCCCCTTCTCTCTTTCTCTCTCTCTGAACCCAGACTAACATCGGGACCTTGAGCAGAGTAGACCTCTGCCTCTCCATTCCACTGCCAAGTCTGCAGATTTGCACTCTCATCCATGACCCACCTCTAACCAGGACGCCAGCAATGGCTGCGAGAGGTCTCAAAAGAGAGCCTGCTGCCTGGCCCAGGGCTGCCATGGCCCCCGAGGGTGTGGGGAGCTGTCAGCTTTCATCCTGTCCATGAGAGACAACCTGGAAGGCAGAGAGAGGCTGCAGGAGGGCGTTTACATCTGGAGGAGAGGATGCAGAGGGAGCCCCCAACAGGGGACTGGTTGAGGTGGGAGGAGGGGGTCACCAGCTGGGGGTCCCAGGCCAACCAGCTGAGACACACGGAGAGGACACCAGCAGTGGCTGACAAAGACAGAGGCCGGGAAGTGCACATCCCCTTCCTGGGGAGACCACAGGGACATTTGTATAAACACTTTCTCAACCCCCACCCTCAACCTGGCAAAGACTCCAGGGGGTGGGGGT
>NW_005371579.1:408433-417770 GCF_000412655.1 Myotis brandtii
GGGCACATTTAAGCTCAAATGTGACTGAGTTTACACCTGAGTGTTTGAGGAATCAGTAACACAGAAGTTACTAGAATAAATTTTCTGCCAACAACATAGGAAGTAAATCCAGTTGTAGCAAAATGATAAAAATGACATTTGCACATTTGTGTTCAGGGCCATGAAGTGGGTACCTGATATCTGAGTCAGTAAGTGAGGAGCTACCCGTCTTTGTTTGTTAATCGATTCATTTGCTTCCCGAATCCCTAGGCTTCCCCTTCCATGCAGATTTTGCTGGAGGTGAGGCGGCAGTAATAAACTCAGGGCTCTGGGTGAGTTTTGAGTCTAAGTTTGCAAAGCTCACTCGCATCGCGGGCTGTACTCTATGGTGCTGGCCCATTGCACGCCTGAAGCAGAGCTAGCCTTGCTGCCCGCAATGTATAGATGAGAAAGCTGAGGCCAAAGAGATTGAATGGCAAGGTCATACAGCAGATTAGAGAGCATGCAGGACGGAGACCTAGCCTTCCTGATTCCCAGTCCAACTCCTGGCTGGGATCCAGGCAGATTGCAGAGGTGCTGGGACTTGGGGAAGGATCCTAGAATTGCTAGGGTTGCCCGTAGAGGTCAGGCCAGCCTGCCCAGCTCAGGGGAGCAGGCCCTGTCCGCCCCCAGAAGGACACGTGTCAGCAATACTCATGCGGAAGGGAGGCTCAGTGCACGGCCTCCCTGTGAGCAGGTGTGACTTGTCCCAGGGCTGGAACCCATAGCAGCCACTTTCCTGGTGGGATCTGGGACAACAACATCACTCCGCAATGGGTCCTGCCTCACACTTCGTAAAAGCACTTTCACCTCCTTCCAGACCCTGCCCGAAGGCCCTGTGAGGCAGGCCAGGTGGGCAGGCCAATTTATAGATGTCAAAACTGAGGCCCAGACAGGGCATGTGTCCAGCTCAAGGTCACACTGCAAGGAAACAGCAGAGCCCAATGCAACGCTAGGCTTTTCAGGGCAGGGTGAGGCTGGTCTTGCAGCTGGGCCCCTGGCAAAGTCCCGGGAAATAAACTCTACAAAGATCTTGCTGTCTTACTCTTCATTTGGATCAGAAATGGCAACATCTCTCCCCAACTCAATAGAATAACCAAAGACACGAAGTTCTGTTTAAAATTAAAAAGCTTTTCCCTATATTTCTCTTTCTTTAAGATATTCACATCAAAGCCACACAGAATGTGATAGACATGGGCCAACAGCAAGGTCACTGGCGAAGGTTGTACCTGCCGGAGAAGGTCAGCGCTGTCCCTTCGAACAACCTGGATTGAGCTCAGAGGGGCAGAGCCTCGGTTGCTCATGTCAATATCCAGTTCCATGCATGGAGCACTCAGTAGGTGCTCAATACGTGTGTCATGAATGAAAGAGCCAACAACCTCTCACTGGCCCCCTCCATGCCTCTGTTCTCACCATGGTTCACCTCACCAGGGTAAAGGCCAGAGGCCCTCAGAAGTCATCTTGTCCAGCTGCTTCCTGTTACAGATGAGGTCCAGAGAGGGTAAGTGACTGGCTGGAGGTCACACAGCATGTTGGAGGAAGCACAGGTGCAAGACAATGACCTCCAGGTTCCAGAGCTCCCCCTGAGGTCTGAACGCCTCTGTCGTTGAGCCAGGAGGGCCACCTTGCTGCTGAGCCTGCTGCAGCCTTCCCAGGGGCATGCGGGGGTGGCTTCCTGGGATGTGGGCCGTCTCTGGATCAGGAGGTTGACTCCCCCAGACGCCTGGGCCCCTCCCTGCCACTTGTCGTCACCTGGGGAGGAGCGTGGCCCCACGGGGGAGAGGATGTCCATCGGGTCCCTATGTGGAGGTGGCGCAGATGCTGCCCCATCTGGGGTGTGGAGGTGGAAGGAAGCAGAGGGCGGGGACGCAGGTCTGCAGGATGACAGGGCCCGGGAGAGGTGGTGTCTCCCATGGGTGGTGTGGGAGGAGAGTGATTCCAGCAGGAAACCAGGCAGAGGCCAGCTGACCTTGATCCGGTGGATAACACCCCGGGGGAGGCACCAGCCTGGACAGCGCAGGGGGCGGCAGCAGGGGGCCCTGTCACAGGAGAGGTCAGGAGGGCCGTGAGTCCTCGGCTTTACCCTGGGCTGCCCTGGAGCTCCCCAACCTTCCCCCACGACGTGGGCAGGGGGGGCGGGTAGGGGACCAACCTGGGGAGAAATGTATGCACGGGGGTGGGGTGAGGGGTGGGGAGGGGGCCAGGAAGCCTGGCCCTTATTCCACCATTCACAGCAATTGCTGGACGTGGAAAAGTCACTTTGCTTCTCAGAGCCCAGTTTCTGTGTTAGCGGGAAAACAAGGATAAATAAAAAATCCTGCCCAGCTGGCCACTTAGCTGGCTGAGCATTGACCTATGAACCAGGAGATCACGGTTCAATTCCCAGTCAGGGCACATGCTCGGGTTGCGGGCTCATTCCCCAGGGTGGGGAGTGCAGAAGGCAGCCGATTAATGCTTCTCTCTCATCATTGATGTTTCTATCTCTCTCTCCCTTCCTCTCTGAAATCAATAAAAAAATATATTAAAAAAAACCCTGCCTCCTAGCATCACTGCGGGGCTGCACAAAACTTTCGCCCCAGGACTGTCTATTCCACGTAGTGCTGCCTCCCCAGAGGTTAGCATCTGGTACACAAATAGATGTCTCAATGGGAGGCCAATACTCTCATCCTCATCAAAACTATATTGACCTCGGAGGGGTGCGTGACTCTTCCCGGCCACCCTGCTGCTGAGGGCAGAGCTGGGACCCGAACCCAGGCAGTCGGACTCCAGGGTTCACCCCTGGGTACCGCCCTTTAAGCCATGACCCAATTCTGTAAACTGATGTTTTACACAAGGAATCAAGGAGGAGGGAGAAGCCTGTGATGGCCACTCAGGGGGTGAGGACACGGGGACAGAGAGTGGTCGTGATTTGTCCCAGGTCCCACAGACTTCCAGAACATCCCATGCTCTTTCTAAAAAAATTCCCCTGAGGTGTTTCCTCCCGTGTGGGTCTGGAGGGGATGTTCCCAGACCGTGGGTCCCCAGCCACTCACGGCCACATCCAGCTGTGTGGCTGGGGCCACGTCCGCCTCACTTGGCTGCTGCGGGACCTCAAGGTTGCCCATTTTCTCCTGCTTCCGCCATTTGGCTCGCTGATTCTGGAACCAGATCTGAGGAGAGAGAAAGAGAGAGAAAGAGAGAGAGAGAGAGAGAGAGAGAGAGAGAGAGAGAGAGAATGGAGGTAAGCAAAGGGTATTTTCTCCATCTAGTGTCTCCCCCAACATGCCTAATAACCACGCCTCCCGAGAGACTTTGCTGTTTAGAAAGCTCACGGCATCCAGGATTTCTCTGGCTCTGGAGGTCAGCCTTCTGAGAGGGGTTAGGGGACCACAGCCTCCAACACCTGCAGGGCCCGATCACTTAGGAGGGCAGCAGCTGGGTGCCCCGTAATCAGGAGGGGTGGGGTCCATGGCCCCCAAGCCTAAGGGGGCAGTCTCTCAGCTTCAGCCAAACAGCCACCAGCCACCACGTGAAATGTGAGCCCAGCCTTGCAGGCTCATCCAATTTCTAAGACAGAAATCTGGATTTTTCTGTGAGAGTTCTGAGCTTTAAAATACTGTGCAGACCAAATAAAACCCACCAGTGGGCTGTTTCCTGCTGGCAGGCCACCAGTTTGCAACTCCTGTGGGCCCCTGGGCATCTGCAGGAACATTGGCCATTTCCTGTATTCATGAGCATCCTGATTGTCCCTGACACGTGGCCATTTGTACTGGGTCATTCTGCTGAGACGCCGCTAAATTTTGAGCCACTTAGCTGGGGCTACCAACATAGCTGGTGACAGATTTCTAATGGAAAGAAAAAGGGGAGAAGTCCGAAGCAGGGGCATCCTTAGCCAGAAGAAAAGTAGGTTGGGATAAGATAAAGAGTAGAATGTTGTCCTGGGCCCTCACTGAGATTTTGAATTCAAATGAGCCCATCAGGTTTGTTAAAAAAAGAAAAAAGAAAAAAAAGAGAGTGATTTAGAAAACCATTGGAGAGCATGCCAACAGTGCAACCATTGGATTTGGGTTTGCTAGAATGGCGCTTGCAAAACTGGGGATGTGCCAGGAGGGCAGGATGTATGCCTGGTGAGTGACAAGGGGCTATTATATCCCCAAACCATGGAAAAAGCCATAGACACTCAGGGGTGAAGAAATTGCATGAGGATTACAAGGAGGAGGGAGAAGCCTGTGGAAAGTTTCGGATCAGGCAGTCGATGTTTGAACCAGGCCTCAGACCTTGGGTCCAGGGTCCTCTATATTTCTCTGCTGCCAAAGTGATGATAACCATGTGGTCCAGATCAGGGGCTGGAAAACTAAGGCTTGTCGGCTAACGCTGGCCCGCCAGCTGTTTGTGCATGGCCTACCCATGAGTTAAGAATAGTTCTCACATTTTTAAATGGCTGCAAACAATCCACAGAAGAAGAATATTTTGTGACACATGCAAATTATACAAAATTCACATGTTAGTGTTTATCGATAAAGTTTTATTGGAACACTGCCATGCTCAATTATTTGTGTATGGTCTGTGGCTGCTCTTATGCTACAATGGCAGGGTTGAATAGCTGTGACAGTGATCTGATGGCCCCCGAGACTCAACATAATGACCACCTGGCCCTTTACAGAAAACGTGTGTTGACCCCGGTCTAGATTGTCAAGAGGTATTTTGTGAATGAGGCTGCATAGTGGATGAGGTTCTGAAACTGTAGCCAAGTGGAGAGGCAGGGAATGGGAGCATCTATCGATGGCCGTCAGCAATGCCACCTCACTCCATTTTCACCCTCCAAGGAGAGAAATCATCTGATAACTATGGGGACCTCCTTTCCTGGAATGTAATGTTTAGCAGATATGACTGTATTTGTGGGACAAAGCCAATGCCAAGTTTCAGACGGGGCAGGCCGGAGGTCCGGGATCCATAGTGTCTCACCCAGTGTATTGAGGTGGGGCTAGAGCGGGAGGGTTGTACCTGCACCCGAGCTTCTGGGAGGTTGATCCTGGCTGCCAGCTGGTTGCGGGCGTGGATGTCTGGGTAGTGGGTGAAGCGGAAGAGCTTCTCCAGCTCATGCAGCTGCTCTGTGGTGAAGGTGGTTCGGACCCTCCGCTTGCTCTTCCTCTCCTCTGGATGGAAGGGGGAGGGGCCAAGGTGTGTTAGTGACCTTGCTGTTGGCTTTAGGTTACAGACCGCAGTGGGTATGAAAAAGAGGAAGCAGGGGAGAGAAGGCAGAAGAGCACAAATGGAATAGGGAACAGAGAAAAGATAGCGCACAGAGCTCAGCCCGTAGAATTTTGGACCTCAGTGAACAAGAGGTTGGGAAGACAAGCTCATGGATGGGGCGCCCATGCACTGGGCAAGGTTCTCAATCCCCAGGAAGGGCTGGGATCCACTGGGCCCAGTCAGAGAGGACGATGTGGGTGGTGGGCCCCATTTTCCGAGCCGTGGAAGGGGAACTGGATTGGGAGGAGAAAACCCTTGAGTTCCGGTCTAGGCCCGGCATCTCAGGCCCAGGAGCTGGTGGCCACAGTGCAGCACACCGGCTAAGCTGGCCGAGGGCACCCTGGAGGGCACCAGGCGGGGGGAGGGGGAGCGGGGGCGGGGGAGAGGTGAGGAAAGTTGCGGGGAAACTGCCCCCCTTCCAGGTTGCTCCTCTCCCCGTTATTAATTGTGCAAGCTGTGAATCACACTCCGGTGGGTCTTCACAGAGAACGAGTCAGCAGAACTTAATTAAACCTGAGCCGTTTAGCACATCGATCATAAGAAATACACAATTTACACAGGTGATTAGGCCACCTAATTATAAACCGATGTTTCTCCACGCTCGGCTCCCTCCCCTGATTGCTCCTTCTCTAGGGTCTGCTAATGGGCCCTGGCTGCTCAGCTACAGGCCCTGGGGGCTTTGCACGGGCGAAGTCTCTGCAAGGGCCTGTCCTTGTCTTTCTGAGGCTGCGGGCTCGGCAGGGAGGGGATCCAGGGCACCCCTGGGAGCCCTCCTGTGGGCCGGGAACACCTCCTGGACATGGCGGGTGGGTGGGGTACAGGGCAGGAGTCTTCCAGGGCAGACCCGCACTGACCTCTTCTCTCCAGTCGGTCAGGGACTTCCTGTAGTTCCCTTGTGCCCACAGCAGCAACCACGACCTCCTCTGGGAAACCTCCCCTGGCCTCCTCGAGGGACCAAACCTCCCGTAGAACAGGCCATTAGGGTGCTGTGTCACCCCTCCCAGCACTATTGCCACCGGCATTGCGCTTTCCTCGTGACTATTGGATGGCCATTTGTCTCCTGCTGGACGAGGCAGGGCTGTGCTTGCGCTCTGCTCTCCGCAGCATCCCCACTCCCAGCTGATACCTGTGGTGGCTTTAAGATAAGACCCTTTGCATTCTTGTCTCCTTTAATGTGGGCCCACCTTAGTGGCGCCCCTAACAGACGGGCCTTTGGAAGTGGCAGCTCCCACTTGGCTCCCTCCCTCTTGGATTGCTCGCTCTGAGCGATGCCACCCCCATTTTGGGAGGACACTCAAGCAGCATGTGGAGAGCCCTGCCTGGGGAGAAACTGAGGCCTCCTCCAACGGTTGGTGCCACTCACCAGCCATGAGCGCCAGCCACCGTGGGAACAGATCCTTTATTCCAGTCCAGCCTTCGGGTGACAGCAAGCGACACCCTTCTTGCAATCTCACAGGGACCCTGAGCCAGGCCGCCCAGTTAAGTCATTCCCAGATTCCCGACCCACAGAATGTGAGTGACAGAGTAAGTGTTCATGGTTATGTGAAGCCACCAAGTTTGGGGACAATTTTCGTGTGTGCAGCAATAGATAAGCCGGCCACCCAGCCGCCATTCAGTAGCTCGTTGCATGCCTGGATGAAGCATATGATGAATACATCGAATTTAAATTATAGCCGATGCTAAAGCCTCTGCCGTCCACTCGGCTTTCTCCTAGCTCTGACGCGCTGGGGGCCTGTTACCATAGTAATGTTGTCAGCGCCCTGCTTGCTTCCCTCAGACCTTTGTGTGCTCCAGAACCACTTGCTACTGCCAGGGGATGACTTTCTAGGCTGCAAAGCCCACATAATTCCAAGGAGTATATTTGCTCCCTTTCCCAAAGGATCGAAGTTCAGTTTTGCACAGTGGTCACTGCCTTCAGCACTTGGGCTTAAACCCTCCCTTCAGCTCTTCTTTTTGGGGGATCCTACAAGAATACAATGTTTGTTTTTTTGCAGGCAGGAGTCCAGCATTGTACTGCCCTGTACTCCTAACAGGGCCTAAGAAGGAGTCGGCTTCTGAATTCTAGAACCAGCCTTCAGGTCCCCCAGACCTGTAGGAATGTCCCCATGGCCATGGTAGGTTGTGACTGGTGTCAGGGACTGAGATAAGGAGAGAGAGAGAGAGAGAGAGAGAGAGAGAGAGAGAGAGAGAAACCACACTTATTCTGGGGGAAGTACAGGCTTTTAGCTCTGCATCCTTTAGCCCTGCTGCTGTCTGCTCTCATGAGAGCCTAAGGGCAGAGTCATTAATGAGCCATGAAACACACCCTAGGCCTCCAGGGAGCTGGCCTCTCAGAAGGAGGGAGCGGTCAGCTGGCCTCAGCATCCTCTTAAGTTGGGAGACCCTCTTGGAATTTTCCATTGGCTCGAGACCTGGGAGGGTCCAAGCCTTAGATGAGGAGGGTTCCTGTGAGCGTGGAAAGATGTGGGGAGGATGCACCCTGGCTGCTGGCAGGAGACACGGGGGAGCGGAGCACGGTCCTCGGCCTGGATGACTGGCCAGGCCCCGGCTCCTGTAGGTATTGGTTCTGCAGCTCAGAACCAGCCACTCTGCCTCCCTGGGCCTCAGCCTCCCCAAAGAGTGGTCTTTGGGCTACTTGCATCCTTGGACCACTTTTGGGAGAGCTGGTTAGAACTGGGGTTCCTGGGCACCATCCTGGACCTACAGTCAGAGTCTTGGGTGCCAGGCCTGCCATGCGGCATTTTCAGGAGCTCCCTGGGTGTGCCAGGCAACCTCCACCAGCCACACCATGGAGCCCTTAACGTGGCACGTGAGGCCAGAGGACTTTACTCTTTTGTGGTTATTACTGGGGTGATGCCAAGAGGGAAATAGGTGGGGTGGGGGTGGGGGTCCTGTGAGGGCGGGAGAGGCCGCCCCTCCTGCCACCCTGCCCTGCCCTGTCCTGCCTGCAGGGAGACCCAGCTGCTGGGAGGAAGCTCTGAGTGGGAAATCGCCGTGAGTGAAACCACAAGGCTTCTCAGCACCCAGTTTGCTGTGGAGCTGGTCGTGGTGTCAGAGCTGGGAGGGACCTCAGGAATGGTCCCGAATGCTCTTTCGTGCGCCACATGGGGAAACCGAGGCCCAGAGATCCCAGGGTCGCCTGAGGCCTCCCGTGAACCGGTGCCAGCAGGACGTAGAGGCCAGATTCCTGCAACCCCAGCTTCCTGTCCCTCTCGCCCAGCTTCTCACAGACTCTGCTCCTTCACAGTGTCTGCCAGTGACCTCTGTGCTTTCTGACAGGTTGGCATCCCATCTGCATTATTATTTGCTTAGCAGCTTCCCAAATAGACATTTTTGTAAACATATTTAAAAAGAAAACCTCACGTTGTGACCAAAAAATGGGGAACCAGCATCCTGGGTCCTAAACAGAAGCTTCGTGTACAAATAATTAGAATTATTGGGATAAATCATCTCATCTTTGTCTGTGCGCCCTCAGCGTCATCTTGAAAACCACCCGAGGGCCCTTCACTAGCCTCGGAAACACGGGATTCCAGCAGAGTGCGCGTAAGCCACGTTCAGGAATAGCCTGGAGTGGGTGGTCTCAGGCCTCCAGGGCGCAGTTCTCATGCTAACACTCATGTGGTGTTGGTAGCCAATGGGTCTTCTCCTCTTGGTGTATCATCTATAAGGTGGGAGCTCACACCTGTGACAATTTGATGGCAGGATGGCCATGGAGTGCCGGGAGCCAGGGGCGCTGTCTAACCCACTGCTGCTCTTTGGGTGGTCACCCCCTGGGGTCTGCTCTGGCTGTAGCTGACGTGGACATACCGGCGTCTTTAGGGAGGTTCGGGATGAGTGACCGCCTGCCTTTTTGCCAGAAGCCATTGTCAGCTAGAAGAAGGGCGGCTCCTCTGGTAGGGATATCAGATCTCTCTCTCTCTCTCTCTCTCTCTCTCTTAGGGAGGTTGATGAGTGACCGCCTGCCTTTTTGCCAGAAGCCATTGTCAGCTAGAAGAAGGGCGGCTCCTCTGGTAGGGATATCAGATCATCTTCTCTCTCTCTCTCTCTCTCTCTCTCTCTCTCTTTCTCTCTCTCTCTCCCTCCCTCT
>NW_005371579.1:419400-429492 GCF_000412655.1 Myotis brandtii
AGGCGAGCTGGGGCAGCGGGGCCACCTTCCTGCCCTTTTTCTGGCTTGTGGCCTTTCCGGCTGGCTCCGGCCAGGCCTCTGGGAGGCTGCAGTGCCACCCTTGGGTCCCAGGTGGCCCAACTCAGTCGGGGGCCGCACCACAGCTGAGGGTGTTTCCAGAGACCCCCCTGGATGTCTCTCAGCTTCGCGGCATCTGGTCTCCAGAATGCGCCTTCCGAGCACCCGTGCTTCCGTGCTTCCGATGGCCTGCAGGTGGCGGCCCGGGGGGGGGGGTTGTCACTGGGCACTGCCAGTCGTCACTGGGCACTGCCAGTTGCTCTCTGGGATGGGCCGGGCTGAGTGCTGGGCCTCCCAGGCGGCTCTGGTCCCACCCTGACTTTCTTCGCTCCCCGACCTCACTTCAGCAACCTCTCGGTGGGCACCCGGACCAGGGAGCTGCTTCTCGCCTTTGGCGTCCTTTCTGCTTCTTTCCTGCTTGCAGCCCCCTCCCTGCCCCCGAGACAGCACCGAAGGGCCTTTCTCTCTGCCCCGGAGCCGTGGGCTGGGAGCTGACAGGCATGGCCTGTCCTGGCCAGGAGCTCTGTTCCCAGTGACTGTGTAACCAGGGAGGAGGGGGCAGTAAAACGGCTGATAAGCAAGAAACTCTCCACCCTCCTTAGGGCCGGGACGCAGGTGTCCGAGGATAGGGGCAGGGGGCAGAGGGGGGCTAGAGGACGGGTTTGGGGGGCTGGGGCTGTGCGGGGGAACTGGCCAGGCTGGAGGAGGTCAAGGGAAGGTGGGGCAGGATGGCCAGGAAGTGTCTGCGGCCCAATGAAACGTGTTTACTCAGCCGGGAGGGTTTATGGGTCTCCTTCAGGCTGGAGGCTGGGCCAGGGTGCAGTCTGCTGCGTGTTGGCACAAGAAGTCTCTCTCAGGTGTGTTTGCAAATATATGGGGACACTGAGGCCCAGGCCAAGGGGCTGCAGTGGATGCCATGACGGTGTGAGCCAAGTACCCTATTGGGGAGCTCCAGAATGCCACATGGGCACAGGGGCCGATGTGCATGAGAGCGACAGATGCCCCGGGAGGGAGTGTGCGCAGGAATCGGGACATTAGACTCTAGACCTCTGTCAGAGGGTGGGGGTGGGGAAGGCTGATCCTCACACCCCGAGGAGGGTGAGTTGGGAGAGTTCGGGACTCACCTGAGAGGGGGAACAGGGCAAGTCAAGGGGTCAGTTTTAGGAGCTGTTCCCATGGAAGTGTGAGGCTATCGGGTCCAGCTAGGAAACTCTGGGCACATGTAAACCCTAAAATATTGGGAGCGTCATTGCTCACCCGTGTCACAGCCAGGGTAGTTGGACATTCATTCAGGGGCCCAGGCTCCTTCCCGGGTGGGATGCGACCATCCTCCAGTCCTGGGCTCCAAGTCTCCCAGGGACAGGAGGGAGAGAGGAGGGAGTTTTGTAATCGGAAGTGGAAGTGGTTCCTGGAACTGCTGCTCACGTTCTGTGTCCGGGGTGAGTCACATGACCCTGTGCCATGCACAGGGGCTGGGAAACGGAGTTTCCCTCTGGGCCGGGAGGAAAATGACCCAGTGGGGTGGATGCACAGTGAAGTGCCTGCTGTATACCCTTTAATGTCAGGAGGCAGAGTCCTGCAGAAGCCAGCCCTCCCCCTCACCCCCCTACCCTACGCTGGCTCGCGCTGGCTGGCTAACGGAGCTGTTGCCTTCGGAGGCAAGTTTCCTTCCACTCGGGGCAGAGAGGCACCATGAACAGACAGACACAGGACAGAACAGGTAGCTCTTTATTTTATTTTATTTTTTGTTTGGTAACCAGAGGCTGGACCTGTCTTAAAGTTGATTCATATTTCAGTCTGCTTGGACCTGGGGTTCTGGGTGATGGGTTAAAATCCTCCATTTATATCCCTTACTTGCAGTCAGTCAGACTAGCCTCCGAAGACCAGAATATCAGGTTGGTGTAAGGCAGTGATGGTGAACCTTTTGAGCTAGGCCTGTCAGCATTTTGAAAAACCCTAACTTAACTCTGGTGCCATGTCACATATAGAAATTTTTTGATATTTGCAACCATAGTAAAACAAAGACTTATATTTTTGATTTTTATTTTATATATTTAAATGCCATTTAACAAAGAAAAATCAACCAAAAAATGAGTTCGCGTGTCACCTCTGACACGCGTGTCATAGGTTCGCCATCACTGGTGTAAGGCTTGCAGGTGCTCCTTGACCTGCTCTGGAAACAGTGGAAGAACTGTTACATATATGATATCATATGTAATATATAGATCATGCCTCCTTATGGACAGCTGTAGCAAGCTAGAGGACCATTGCTCACCAGAGGATTTATCGAGTCTAGTAGTTCTGGGTGCTAGGGCATGGCAAAGGCCTTTATTCAGCAAACATTCACTTGGTGACTACTATGTGTCTGACACTAGGCTAAGTACTGAGTAAGACCAACATGGCTCCTGCCCTGTTACAGATCAGAAAGGAGACACAATAAAGAAGCAGATGAGTAGATAAAATAATGACAAATTATGGTAAGCAGTTTGAAGGACACAGTGCTCTAAACTGTCTTACAGTTAGTCTGTCTTATTTATTGCTATGTTCAGGAAGGTGATTTTTAGGTAGGGACGAAGTGGTAATATCCCTCCTACCTTGACCATACGTATGGCCATGTGCAAGGCTATTAGAACTCATGGTTGCACCTCAGAGAATGGGGGTATTGCAAAGAGAGGGATGAAACTTCCAAATTGGTGTGAATTGCTTTTTTTGAGATCTCTTGAAACGCCAGGAGATGCCTTGGGCTTACCTCCTTACCCATTATCAAGGGTGTTGTTAGCCAGTTAAAACTGGCTTTGTTGGCTCATTTTGATTTGGGTAGATGTGGATGTTGTCATTATCGTTCTTGGTTTGATAAAGACCGCCAGTAAACAAAATAAAATTATGTCACATGGTTTCCGAGGGTCTGGAATTTTGGAGTGACTTAGCTGGGTGGTACTGACTCAGGGTCCCTCATGAAGTTGTTGTCAAGATGTCAATTGGACTTCGGTTATCTGAAGGTTGGACTGTGGCCGGAGGACCTGCCTCCAAGAAGGTTCACCTACATGGGTGTTGGCTGGAGGCCTTAGTCCTCCCTATGTAGTGCTCTCCATAGAGCTGCTTACAACATAGAAGCTAAATCCCCCTGGACTAGTGATGAGAGAGAGAGAGAGAGAGAGAGAGAGAGAGATATTAAGAAAGAAACCAAGGCAGAAGCTGCAGTGTCTTTTGGAACTTAAGTTTGGAGTGACATACCATTACTTCTGACATATTGCATTGGCCACATAGACCAAGCTGACACAACATGGGAGAGGACTACACAAGGGTGTGGATACCAGGATGGTGGGAAATCAATGGGAGTCATCTTGGCGGTGACTTCCATGGTGTGTGTGCAAGAAATTTAAAAACTTTCTAGTTAATTCTACACATTTAGTCTTATCTGGATGGACCCAAAGGGTGGATTATCCCACTTTCTAAAGGCTCATTCTCTAGTCCGCTCAAATGATGGACACATTGTTTTCCTTGATATTCCAACCAAGCCATCTGTCAAGTTTCTTCCTTTATAGAGTGCAAGGCTGAGGGTCTCTGGCTGATATTTTGTATGAAGAAGCCCTTGGGTTTTCAGCATATTTATTTTATACGATTGACCTTTTTATACCACTTGTGCAAAAACTTGTCAAGAACAATACAAGAATTGCAACAGCAATGACTGATTTCAGCCTTTAACTTAGTGGCGGGGAAATTAATTGAGGGCTAAAGGACAGGCGCTCAGTACTAATCCTCACCTGCCCCAGGCACTTGGGCAGAACCTGCCCCTCAGCACAGGGTGAGGACGGAAGTCAGAAGGAGTGTGTCCTGGGGAAGCCAACCATGATTTCAAGCAGAGCACAAGAACAGAGCTTTGGTCCCTGCTCCCTGTAACGGGCATTTTATGACTTGAAAGGATTTTTGGATGAGTTGTATGAATGGCCCTTTGTTATGAGGAACAGAAAGTTAAGAGTCTTTTCTATGCAGATGACATGGTTTTATTGTCACCGACCAGGAATGGCCTCATTACTGTCACAAGAAATGGCTCAGGATGAACTGCTCCAACCCCCAGTTGTCATTTTTGGCAGATGCTCTCGCTCTCCAACGTGGAGTTGGCTTTTATTCAACAACCTGTGGCTGGCACTCATCCTCTCAGTCATGCAGGGCTCCACTTTCCTACTCAGTCGTCTGGGGGACTCATCAGGAGGTGATAGTTGCTGAATATTAGGTGTCTGTGGGTGCAGTGTTAGGGTTTTCCTAAGGCCTTCTTAGGAGATTTGTAAAATGTACTTTGAAGAAAATGTTAAGCTAAAATCGTCAATATTTAGCTTGATGGACTAGGACATTATTCTCAGTGTGGGAGCAGATTCGAAGCTGCTCTCTTAAGGAAAACAGCTTCTCACAGGGATTCCCACAGCCATTCCCACAGGCATTCCCACAGGCATTCCCACAGGCATTCTCACAGGCATTCCCACAGGTATTCCCACAGAAATTCCCACAGACATTCCCACAGCCATTCCCACAGGCATTCCCACAGGCATTCCCACAGGCATTCCCACAGGCATTCCCACAGGCATTCCCACAGGCATTCCCACAGGCATTCCCACAGGCATTCCCACAGGCATTCCCACAGGCATTCCCACAGGCATTCCCACAGGCATTCCCACAGGCATTCCCACAGGCATTCCCACAGGCATTCCCACAGGCATTCCCACAGGCATTCCCACAGGCATTCCCACAGGCATTCCCACAGGCATTCCCACAGGCATTCCCACAGGCATTCCCACAGGCATTCCCACAGGCATTCCCACAGGCATTCCCACAGGCATTCCCACAGGCATTCCCACAGGCATTCCCACAGGCATTCCCACAGGCATTCCCACAGGCATTCCCACAGGCATTCCCACAGGCATTCCCACAGGCATTCCCACAGGCATTCCCACAGGCATTCCCACAGGCATTCCCACAGGCATTCCCACAGGCATTCCCACAGGCATTCCCACAGGCATTCCCACAGGCATTCCCACAGGCATTCCCACAGGCATTCCCACAGGCATTCCCACAGGCATTCCCACAGGCATTCCCACAGGCATTCCCACAGGCATTCCCACAGGCATTCCCACAGGCATTCCCACAGGCATTCCCACAGGCATTCCCACAGGCATTCCCACAGGCATTCCCACAGGCATTCCCACAGGCATTCCCACAGGCATTCCCACAGGCATTCCCACAGGCATTCCCACAGGCATTCCCACAGGGATTCCCACAGGCATTCCCATAGGCATTCTCAAAGGCATTCTTACAGGTGTTCCCACAGGTATTCCCACATTCATTCCCACAGGCATTCTTACAGGCATTCTCAGAGGCATTCTTTTAGCATCTCTTCATGCGGAGGTTGACCCACTTGATTGATTGTTAAGGCACACAGGTCTTCCCTCAGCTGGTGACATAGAATGTGCGTGGGGTAGTCTGGCTCTTACTACAGACTGTAACTCAGACTGTTCGCTACCCTCATGATGTTTCCGAGGAAGGGTGTTGGATCTTCCAGGGCTCCCATAATAGTTCCCTTAGGAGAACTGCCGAGCCAGGACAGGCCCAATCCTCTTGAGCTACTGGGCAGTTTTCTAAGTTTTAGAATCACTGTCATCCTGACCACTTATAGGTAGTTGTGTTTCGGTTTTCTCTGTGGCTCCTAGGAAGCTCAGTTAAAACAACCCCGACTCGTTTGGCCTCTTGGGTCTTGGAGTTGCTGAGCTTCCTTTCCCTCACCCTGGCTTCTCGATCTGTTTGTTCTTAAAAGTACGTGCTGGGTTGTCTGTATTCAAATAAGCCTCCTCGAACCTTTTTTTTTTTTTTAAAGAATCAAGCAAAGACATGAATAAACACTAGTATAAAGAATGGGTCAATCCAGCCATCATCCTAAAACAACTAATGAGTATTGCGAAGGAGTGGAACCCGGGTCTCCTGACTGCCCAGCTGATGTTTTCCTCTCAGACCATGAAGCAGGCCCATGAGTTCTGTGGAGGCAACACATTCCTGCTCCCACAGGCAGCAATCCTGGGTAAAAGGTACCCACAAACTTTTGGATACACTGGTGAGCTCCACAACTAAGCTGCTGAAACCCAAGGGACCTCAGCGAAGAACTGCGAACCCTGAGAGAAGATGAGTGTTGTTAGAGATGGGCGGGGAGGGAGCCCAGCCCAGCCCAGCGGAGAAGGTGTAGGAACCGCCAGGCACGCTCACGGGGAAGCTGGCCAGGGGAGGGGCTGGGGAGTGTGCCAGGCAGAGGGAACAGCCTGGGATGGCTGCAGTCTCTGGGTACATGCATGTGCATGGGTATGCATGCGTGTGCACCCATGCATGTACATGCGTGTATGTGTGCGGTGTACCTGGGTGGGTGTATGCTCAGGGGCGGGTGCCAGGTCCAAACCTCTCAGCCTAACAAACACGCTCTTCACCACCTGCCCTCTGCCTCTGCTTCCGGCTCTGCCCCAAGTCTACCCGAGTGAATCCTTGCTCCTGAGCCCTGTGTCCTCTGGGTGGCTTTCTCTCCATCCCCCCTGCCGGGCCAGGTCCCTCCTCTGTGCCCCTCAGCTCTCCAAACTTCTCACTGTTGAAATAAAATAAAACGGAGACCAGGCTTGAGAAATCTCAAGCAGATGAAAACCATTTAAGCCATGGAAGCAAAGCGAAATCTAGCTTATTTCATGAACATGAGCGAAAATCCACTTAGATTATTTCTTGTGAATGCCTCTGGTGATCAGAGAAGATACTCGTCATCTTCCTACGATGGTAGAAGACAATCCCTTTGAACCGACCCCCTGCCGGCTGGAAACCCCCTGTAACAGCCAATCGCGGTGAAGGACACCCACTTCCTCACTTTCGCTGTGTAAGCCGCCTGTGACGCCTGCCTCTGAGCTGCATCCCAGTCTTGGGCTTGAAGTCTCGGGGTTCACGAACGGTTTGTTTCTTGCTCAGTAAAATATTCATGTCAAGTCAATGTTCCCTTCGGCACCTCTATCATAGTTCCCTGCGGGATCCCCCGCACTTCACCTTTCACCCCACACGCCTGCCCAGTGGCTAGCACATTAGTTAGCATTTTGTTTGGCCGCATGGCACAGAATATGGAAATAGAAGTCTTAGAAATATCAGTGTATTTTTCTGTCATGTAAGTGGAGCCCTGGATGGCCAGGCGAAAGCTACCTACCTTCCTACGAGCCCCATCCTCAAGGTTGCCTCGCAGCCCACGCTGGCTGCTGGGGCTCCAGGAGGCGGTTTGAATCCCAGGTGAAAGGGAAAAGGGACTGATTTCTAAGCTCGGTCAGTCCCTTTCCCAAGAGCTTTTCTGGAGGGAACGTCACCTAATGACTTTCTCCTGTGTCTCATTAAACCTCCCCTCTCAGCTGGAAGTGGGGCTGGAACGTGTAGACTTTAGCCTGGGGACATCGTCACTCTCCGTAACTTGGTGACAAGAAGGGAAATATGACTGTTGCATGAATGTAGCAACCGGTGGCCTGCAGCACAGCTTGCCGTTGGGAAGCTGTAATGGACAAGTCCCCTGAGAACCTGAAGAAAGGAAAGGAGATGGCCTTTTTGGTGACGTACGTAGTCATGAGTAATGCACACACTCATGGAAGCAGAGGGTGCAGAGAAACTTAGCGAGACCCAAGGCCTGCAACCTGCCATGCAGGTGTCAGTGTGAAAGGGCTGGTTGGCTCTGGGCACAGAGACCTCACAGGCGCGAATGGTGGGGAGCCTCTTTCTGACCATCGGGTCAGGGAGGGAGGGGGCCACGGGGAGAATTTTCGCAAGTGGACTTGAGTTATTTTGGTACCACTGGGAAGACCACACCCTTGAGATGTGTGTGTCACCAATTGCATACGAGTCCGAGTCGAAGTCACATCTTGGGTCTCAAGTCGCTATACAATTGAACAGCTCGGACCCTCAGCTCATGACTGTGAGCATGCTGGGAGTCAGACACATAAAGATGCAACGTGGCAGACAATCAACGCTACAGAGGGACAAAAGCAGAGTAAGAAGATGAGAACGGGAGGGCAGGCATGAGAGTGAAGGAAGCATCTCAGCAAGAAGAGCATAGGCGTCAGGATGCTGGAGTCCCCACCCAGCTCTGCCGCTGCCTTGCAGTGTGTGGCTACGTCACTGGCCTCACTGTCCACATCTGTAGAATGGGCCCAGAGGTTGTAGTGATTAGGAGCATGGACTGTTGCGTGGGTGCCTCTCACATTTGAATCCCGTCTCGACTGTTCACTGAACAAGTGACTTTATCTCCCTGAACTTTGGTGGTCTCATCTGTAAAATGGGGGTGGGGCAGCTACTACAAAGGCGTGTCTGGAGGTGGCTTGAATGAGGCGCCTGCTTAAAGCAGGTGCACGGCAGATAGGGGTTTCTCCCCCCTGCATGCCCCGCTGGACCTGGACACTCCGTCCTTTCTTGATAATCTGTTTTCCACGGTCGCTGCCGCTGACTCCAGATTCCCTCTTGCAGCCCGTCTCCCTGGTGACAGTTGCTATGATTGTCTCAGAAGTTCAGCGGCTACCACCCATTGCGCGGGAGGCCCTGCGTGCTGCCGTCTGGAGTCCCTTTAACCCACAATTTATTAGGTTTGTCGTCCCTGATGACTTCTCAAATGAGCCCATAAATTAGGAGGATTAATAATGTGTTCCTGGGCCTTAAATTGGTAACTTGTGTTATGGGGTCCATTTATGTACCAATTATGATCAATTGACCTTTCGGACCGTATCACCATCCATCAGGGCACAAACGGTTCTTGTCTCGGGGCTCTGAGGGTTGAAGGGAGACATGAGCCAAGGGGTGGAGCGTTATGTAGCTACAGTGATGTGGGTTCTTATTTCTTCTGCACCCACGGGCTCCATCTCTTCTCAGGCGTATCACCTAAATATGCTTCACAACTCTGGCCTGTGTGGCTCAGTGGATGTAGCATCGGCCCTCACACCAAAAGGTGGCAAGTTCGATTCCTGCTCAAGGGCATGTACCTGGGTTGTAGGTTCGATCCCCAACCCCGGTCAGGGTGAGTGCGGGAGGCAACCAATCGATGTGTGTCTCTCACACTGATGTTTCTCTCTCTCCTCTCTCTCTCTCTCTCCCTCTCTCTCTCTCTCTCTCTCTCTCTCTCGATATGTTAGCTTGACTAATAATCATTTCACTATGTATGTACTGTATATAAAATTATCATATTGACACCTAAATATATACAGTTTTTATTAAATAAAATTTAAAAGAAGATGAAACCACCTTATGTGGTTTCAGTGGAAGGTTAGATTAGTCACCCACCCAGAAAATCAGGGAGGACCTCCTGGAGGAGGTGACACTTGCACAGAACTGGGAGACCCCTAGAGGTCATCTCTCTCACATGACAGATGGCTAGAGAGGGGAAATGACCTGCCTGGCAAGTGGTGGGGGGAGTGCCACACAGGTTCACTTTCGAGTTCTGTCACTTACGAGCGGTGTGAACTTAGTTGAGTGACATCTCTGGGCTTGTAGTCTCTCATCTCTTAACTGGGACTAGTGACGTCTATGTCCCAGGCTTGTTGCAAGTATTAACTGAGACTCCATGAGCAGAGCACAGTGCCTGGCACCGGCCAGTCTCCACCTGATGTGTGCTGTTATTTCCAAGGCCTCCCAGGGTGGGTGGCCGTGCCATGGTGGACGCTGTGGCCGACTCTCCACCACTCATGGCATCTTCGCCCTGTTGGGTGGCGGCACTTCAGTTTGGGGAACTGACCTCAGCTCCAGGCCTGGCCCAGATTGGCCAAAATCAAACACCTAGGAATTATCCAATTCCTTCCCCTCGCAGCCCGCATCTAAACCATCAGCATTCCTGTGGGTTCGACCTTTCGGCTGTGTCTGGAACCCCATCACTCCCCACCACCTGCCCCTGGGGTGAGACAGTGTGTCCCCTCCTGGGACAACTGCAGGAGGTTTCTGGTTTTTCTCCTTTCCCTTCCAGTCTAGTTCCATACAGCTGCCATATCTGGTCTCCCTGCTCAA
>NW_005371579.1:429600-433391 GCF_000412655.1 Myotis brandtii
CCAATGAATCAGGAGAGCCAACAGCCCTGTGAAATCTGACCCCAGAGCCTCTCTGCTCCAGCCACACAGACCTCCTGGAATGCACCAGACACACTTGCATCTTTGCATGTGCTGTTCCCTCTGCCTGAAATGCTTCTCCCTGCACAATATCATGGCTCACTATTGTATTCCTTCTAGCCTGCTCGAACACCACTTTCCCAACCAGGCCTTCCCTGCTTGCCTCTCCTCGGACACCCTGACCCCCTGTTTGCTTTTCTGTAGCCCTTAGCTCCTTCATATGTGCATCTAATTTTCTTATTTAGTTTGTCTATGGCTAAGGGCTTACCGCCTATCTCTCCTGCCAATTGGATTGAAAGCCTATGAGAGTTGGGCTTCTTTGTCCATTTGTTCATGGCGGTAGCCCAACCATCTAGGACAGCATCTGGCACAATAAGTACTAATCAAAAGAGAGAGAGAAAGCCTCCTCCTCCCATTGTCTCCTGGCCTGGGTCCCCGCTCCAGCCGCACAGTATTTGTGTTTTGCACAGGCAAACTCCGAACTGTCCATTCGGACATCATTCTCTCTCTGCCCAGTGCCAGCCCCGTGCATCATCCCCTTGGGTGAGACCAGCCTGTCGCTGAAACATAAAGCTAAATACAATGAACCTTCGTCATTTGTATCTTATGCTTAACACCATTTTGCTATAATTAAAATAATGCACAAATTTTTAAAAGGAACAAGGAATGCGTCTCCTTTTCCTCTTTCGGGTGGAATTTTTCTGACACGATGAGATAATGGTATTTTAGGACAACCTTCAGTTCTTATTAGATTTTCATGGCACAACTAGGAAGAGGGTCATTTTTGCAAAAATGCTTGAGGGCTTCCTAAGTTTTCCTAAGGGCCTCTCTTAGCACTTTGATATTTAAATTACTCTCTTTTGAGGTACTTATTCATTATCCTCATTGATTTCCTCTTTGTTAATTATTATAGGTCTCACCCTTTACCTAGAACTAATAACCAGCATGTTTTGAGTGCCCACCATGTGCCAGGCTCTGTGTGTGTATCAATGGGTTTATTTTTCCGCAGCTGTCCGTGGACACAGTACGCATGTGTTATAAGGGAACCGAGGTACGTGAGGTGCAGTAGCTCGCTCATGGGGCAGCTAGTTAGCGGAGGAGTTGGGGCTGAAACTACTCATTGGTCAAAGATGCTGTGTGCGATTTGAGCCACGCACTAATATCACTTTCATTGGCCTCATGCAATCCTACCTCCTTTGTGAGATTTGCATATGCAAATCAAAGTAGTTTGCATTTCACCTGCACAGCATCACGAGATTCGAATGTCCCACAGCCCATGAGGTTGACTGACGGCTGACCCAATGGTGTGATGAGCTTGTGTGAAAGTGGGTGGGACATTCGAGCTGCCTTTACTGGGGGCCAGTTCATTGATGATTGTTATGTATGGGAGGACTTGCATGAGAAGTGCTTTAGGGACAAGTAAACTCACAGCTGTGCCTTTAGAGTGAAGAGCCCAGGCCCCCCAGCCCCCCTCATGCTGTTTCCTGGACTCTTTCTTGGACAAAACGTAAGGCTGGTCATGATGGACTGATCATTCTGCCGGTGGGGCCAGGGCTGGAGCAGGAGATGAAGCGAGGCTGCAGGACAGGAATTGTGTGCCAGACCTTCCGGGAGATTTAATTAGTTTTTACCACAAGCCAGAGAGTAAGGTCTGGCGTGCCATTTGGCAGATGAAGAAACCACGGCACAGGGAGGTGAGGTCACTTGGCTTATGTACACAGATCTAGATTCAAATTTGGGTTTGTCTGTCTCCCAAAACCCATATTGCACCACCTTCTCATTAGTACAGAAAGATTAGCTGGTGTGTGTGTGTGTGTGTGTGTGTGTGTGTGTGTGTGTATGTTGGAGGGGGGTGGCTTGGGGACTGCTGGCAGGGTTGGGCTAGGAGGCAGCCAGGCGGGTGGTGGTGGCAGGAAGTGGGCAGCTGGGCCTGCAGGGAACGAGACAGCCCTAGATAAACGCCACTGGATCCACTGGACCCGCTTGTCAGCATCTGCTCCCATTGGCTGCCTCCTGGCCTCTCCCGTTCCACAGACAGCATTTGAAAACAGATTCGTTCTCCAGGAGCAGAAAGGAGGGATGGCCCTCCGATGATACGATCAATCGCTGCCCCTTACAAAAGCCTGAGGATGTGTCACTTCCTAATTCTGGGGCCGCAACAAGGACCCTCTCTGCCAGCCCCTGAGACGTCAGGTTGACCGGCTGGAGCAGTGCCCGAGCGAGGCAGCAGGACACAGGGAGCCCCCGGAACACGGGGGAGCGTGCCTCTTGATTCATGTAGCAATTCCACGCAGCGTGTTACATTACAGGGCTAACAGGAAGTAAACCGGGCGAGCATCTGCCCCCACGAGCCCACACAGCGCCCGGTTGCTCAGTCCCGCGGCCACCTGCGGCCTGGCCCCTGGAGGCTGGTGAATGGGTAATATTTTTGGCACATCCAGGAATCCCTGGAGAGAGGGCCACACCCTCCCAGCCAGTCTCTCCCTTGGTTTCCCTAGATCAGTGGTTCTCAACCTTCCTAATGCCATGACCCTTTAATACAGTTCCTCATGTTGTGGTGACCCCCAACCATAAAATTATTTTCGTTGCTACTTCATAACTGTAATTTTGCTACTGTTATGAATCGTCATGTAAATATCTGATATGCAGGATGTATTTTCATTGTTACAAATTGAACATAATTAAAGCATAGTGATGAATCACAAAAACAATATGTAATTATACATGTGTTTTCCGATGTGAAAGGGTTGTTCGACCCCCAAAGGGGTCGCGACCCACAGGTTGAGAACCGCTGCCCTAGATGATCAGGGAGGTAGGGTGAGGGGGTCAACATCATCTTTTTGGGCCAGATCTTTTGTATTTGGTCTTTGGCTGAAGACATGAAAGATCCCCCACCCCCTCCTTCCTCCATAGTGTGAGCTGAGGCCACCGCCAGGCAAGAGGCGGCTTTCCTGGGGGATGTGGGAGGGCGCAGAGCCTGTGACTGAGGGCTGGGCTTCTGTGGGATTCTCCTGGGCTGGGCACAGCCTCCACAGTGACAGACCCTGGTGATAGGGGGTTGGGGGGCAGAGGGAACCCCCCCTGTAGGAACGTGAGTGGTCAGGCTCCCGAGGCTGGAATGGGACTTGGGACTCCCCTCTGCCTTGCCACCCTCTTTCTCATCTCTGCTGTGGCTTCCTTCTGGTTCCCTCCAGGCCCCCCACCCTGTGCTCAGGTGACTCCATTAGGACTTTGGGAAATAGTCTTGGGGTTCAAATGGGTTCTGGAGGAAATGCAAATGATGATTATGAACATTATTGAATTATTAAATGATTCTTAGCCCGAGGAAAAAGCTTCCTTTCATCACTAACCCAGGAAATGGGCATTGAAACCACAGAGCCCTGGAAATCGGCTCCCTACGAGGGAGGGATGTGGTGGGAATGCTTCCCAGGCAGTCGTCTGGGTTCACTGTGAACTTTTTATTTAGCATAAAACAGTCTGGGTGTGTCTCAAGATGTAAGGGATTCAAGTTTTGTATTTTTCAAAAGTCTGGAATACTGCAGCCCTGAACATGGGCCCTTCGATCCCTGGGGGCAGTCCCCAAGCCGCTGCTGGGGGTGGGCTGCTCAGGAGCGGAAGGCAGAGCTGGGAAGTCATCTCACCGTCTGCAGCAAGGACACACGAGTGTGACTGGGGTGGGGACGTGCAGAGTCCTGAAGGCCAGCACACTTGGACAGAATCCAGACCTAGGTGCC
>NW_005371579.1:433479-436992 GCF_000412655.1 Myotis brandtii
AGTAAGGAAGAGCGCCCTGGCTCTGTCTCCTGGTCCTCAGTGACCTTGTCCCCAGGCACTCGATGTCTGGGCGTTCCTTGGTTGTAGACACAGCACCTCAGCCTCTGCCTCCACCATCACGTGGCCTCACCCCTGGAAGTCTGTCCCTGCATCTCTTCTGTGTCTATAAGGCCACTGGCCATCGTGGGTGAGGGCCTGCCCTGATGACCTCGTCTTCACTTGATCACATCTGCAAAGGCCCCATTTCCAAACAGGCCCTCAGTCGCAGGTTGGAACTTGCACATGTCGGTTTTTGTGGGGCTGCCATTCGGCCCATAACAGTCAGTAAAGCACTTAGCGTGGTGCCGGGACCTCCTCAGTTTTCAATAAATATTAGCTGTTGTTATGATCTGAGGCTCCGAGAGACACAGCACACAGTCTCTTTGCAAATGCCAACACGCCGGGCAGAGTTACGGCCGGCTCTTTCCTTCATTCGTATTAACCGGAGGGGCCTTGACACAGAGGCAGAAGCTGCAGAAATCCTCAGGGAAAAGCTAGATGGGGAAACAACTACCTCTGAGTGCCCGGGTTAGCGACCGCAGGCGGGGAGGGGTGGGAGGGTGGCGACGGAAAGCGCACGGCGGCAGGAGGCGTCCCCCCGCAGTTGGTGGCCGCCTGTGGGACCCATGGCAGACACACGAGGAGAGGCTCAGAGCACGGGCAGCCAAGTTAGAAAGAAAAGAGCCACCTCTCGGCCCGAGTCCTCATAGCCGGGACCACCTGGTCACCTGTGTGCCCCCAGAGTCCTGTCGCCTCTGCTTCCAAGACAGACCCCCAGTCACACCCCCTCCCACCTCCGCTACTGCTGCTCTTCAAGCCGCCATTGCCTCTTACGTGGACAACCGTGAAAGCCTCCACACCCCCTCCCAGCGTCATCCTTTGGCTCCCCACCCCCGTCACTTCTTAACACAGCTGCCAGATCGCTCTTTTAATTAACATAAGTCAGGTCATGCTTACAGCTTGTCAAGGCTTCTCATTGCACTTGGATTGCCTTGGCCCACATGCTCTTTCCTGACTGGTATCCCTACCACCCTCTCCCCCACCCCTCGCTTGCTCCCCCAGCACTCCCTCCCCATTTCTTTCAGTTTCTCCAACACACCAAGCCTGGGCCTGCCGCAGGACCTTTGCACTCGCTGCTTCCTATGTGTGGAAAGTCCTCCCTCAGGCCTCCTCCCTCTCATCAGTCATGCCTGTCTCTCTTCGAATATCTTCCCTGACTGCCCCATGGAAAGGGACTCCCTGCCCCAGACTCCCTACCCCAACCTTGGCACTTTTTCATTTTCTTCCTAATACCTGGATCTGAAGTTATCTTGTATATTTTATGTATTTGCTGTGTGTCTGTCTCTGTTTTTAGAGAGATGAGAAATTATGAATATGTTTACTTCTGTATCTTTAGTGCCAAAACAGGGTACAGAATACAGTAAGAGTTCAGGAAGATTTGTTGTATGGATGAAAAACAAGTCTGTGACCAACAGTCTGGAGGCATCAGGCAATGCAGCCCTCTCACCATTCATCCCTTGGTCCCCAGTTTTAACCAGTAAACCTCTACCTTGTTCCTGAAACCCAGTCCCTACTTCCTCAGCTTGTTCTCTCTCTTCCTCATTCATTCCACAACCACTGAGCACCTGCAATGTGCCATGTGCTCTCACAGGTGATAAAGAGGCAGATTTCAAAAGCTCAACAGGGACAAGCACAGAGAGACATCTACCCAGACCTGGAGTGGAGGAAATCAGGGAGGACTTCCTGGAGGAGATGATGCCTAAGCTTGCATCTTCAAGGATGCACATAAATCAGACAGGCTGGGAATGGAGGTGAATGGAGTGTGGGGAGGCATGGCAACTGGGTAGTAGCCTAGGGAAGCAGAACAACATTGCCATGCGCCGGACTGAGCACCTGGTAGGGATGATCTCATCTGTCCACCTGGCAACCCTGGAGGCAGGTGCTGTACCATCCCCGTGTGGCAGAGAAGGGAACTGATGTGGAGAGAGAGGTTTGGGTGTGGAAGGGAACACAGCTAATATGGGGCTGAGATCAGGCGCCAGTATGGGTGTGCCCCTCTTGGCTTGAGTACTTTCCTCCCTCTTCTGTCACCTGCACACCAGGAAGTGGCCTGATCCTACAGTCCTTGCTCTATATCCAGTTCTCCCCCCAACTCCCCTTCCCGACTTCACCAGACACCCCCTGTGCAGGGTTGTGAAAGCCTTCCCGGTGGGTACAGTCCGGCGGCCAGACCTTTTGGATGCTCGACTCTCCAAACCTTGGCTTTCCCCAGGCTCTGGACCTCGTGCTGGGCACACCCTCTCTGTAGTTCAGTTACGATGCTTTCGGCTGTAAGTGAGGGAAACCCCAACTCAACCTGCTTTACACAAGGGACTTTATATCTCCAGTGACAGGCATGGAGTCCTGCATTCACCTGCCCCCAGCAGGCACCGCTGCCTGTGGGAACCTGCCTGTCTCCATCCTCATTCGAGAGGGGAGCTGCTGAGGCTGCCCACTGAGGCCCTCTCTCAAGGCCACGGCCACGGGAGTGACTAAGGAGGGACCACAGAGATTCAGGCGCCCAGGAAACACCCCGCTACCCTCAGGATGAATCCGATGCGCTCACAGCCCCATGTACAGCGGCTGCCGCAGACCCCAGGCTCCGGGTGGTCACAGTGAGACCCAGCACGAGGCAGGCCACACAGGGGCCACGGCACAGACTCCGACACAGTGGCTCCCCCCACTGGGAAGCTGTGGCTCCTCCGGCACGTCACTCACCTCCCAGGGCCTCAGTTTCCTCTTCTGTGAGCTGGGGCTAGTTACAGGGCTGGGAGGAAAGTCCCAAGGTGATGGTGGAGCATCCTTTTAAGAAATGCTGCCTTCGTCACACAGAGGCTGCCTTTTGGGCACCAGGACAAACGTGATTTTGAGTCAAAAGTGATTCAGAAGAGCTAGTCTCTGGGCATGAAGATGCCTTAGGAGCACCTCAACCAATTTATTCTGCATCCATTTCCCTTTCTATGTTTTCACAAGGATGATACAGAGCTATGTCTAAATAGCCTAAAACAACCTTCAAAACAAGTAAGCTAAAACGTCTATGTAATACGAAAGCATTGGGCACAGTTTAATTTGGCAGCCTCTTCTCTTGTTAGTGCTACACAGAAACCGTGCACCTTACAAATGACGGTGCGTACATCAGGGGTCGGCTAACGTTGATACCTGAACAGTCAGGAAGTCGGTATTATTATTGAGCGTGGCGGTGTTCCAATAAAACTTTATTTATGGGATGTAGATTTCATATAATCTTCATGTGCCACGAAATATTATTCTTTTGATATTTTAATCATATAAAAATGGGACCCCCCCCCCACTCTTGGCTCCTGGGCTGTAGGAAACAGGCCTGCAGGCTCTGTTTGTGGGATCCCGGGCCACGTGGGTGAAAGGCCATAACCCAGTTTGCAGCGGGGGAAGCAGGCCCAGAGCATCATTGAAATG
>NW_005371579.1:437061-437534 GCF_000412655.1 Myotis brandtii
ACTCCCAGATCTGGGGGCTTTGAAGCACTCTCCTCCTGAATTCCACCAGCCCCTCCATCCTGCAGAGGGGTAAACCAGACCCAGGCAGGCTGTATGCCGTTAAGCGCCTGCAGCGAGCCCCTGGCGCCCCTGGGTCAGGATGCTTGGTGTTGTATTGTGTTTTTCAGACACAATAATGGGTGTAAAAGTGCCGAGCACAGTGCAAGGAATGGATTCAATTCTTACCGATTGTTACACCCCCCCCGCTCCTGCTAGCCCTCCCGTTTTGCCAGCCTCTCATCCCTTTTGTAGGAGAGGAGGTACCCCCACCCCAAGGCTGTGCGCCCCTCCCAAACCCCGCCCGCACCGGGCCGCCTCCGGCCCCCACGCATCGCGCCGGGAGCTGAGAGGAGACGTGTCAGGAGTGGCTGTAAAGCTCAGCTCTGCTTCTCCAGCCCCCACCCTGTGACCCCTCCCCGGACCCCCTCCCCAGC
>NW_005371579.1:437630-439514 GCF_000412655.1 Myotis brandtii
CCCAGCTATTTGTGCTTCTTTAAGTCATCACCTCGGCGCTGCCTTCCTCCCTTTACCTCCCTCTCGCTCACTGTGTGCGCTCTCTCTCCACTTAGTGGTTCATTTACTGCTCAATCTGTGATTAATTAAAACAATTTAAATAACTGTGCTGATGCTAAATTCATTTACAGCCACCTCCGCCGTGCATGGCTGCGTGAGCACAGGGGAGCAGCGGTGCGGACTCGTATCGACCGCCAGGGGGCGTTGTGGCCTAAGGTTTAACGGAGACACAGAGTCTTGTCTTAGGGCTAATTCCTGCGCAAGGAAACGCGTTAGGGTGGGCCCACAGTTCCCGCCACCCATCTTGCCTTCTCCCACGTGGGCTCCCACCGTGCCCTGGCAGTCCCCAGAGCACCCCTTGGCTAACCCAGAATAAGAAATGCCAGGGAGCCATAACCGGTTTGGCTCAGTGGATAGAGCGTCGGCCTGCTGACTGAAGGGTCCCAGGTTCGATTCTGGTCAAGGGCATGTCCCTTGGTTGTGGGCATATAGGGGGTGTGCAGGAGGCAGCTGGTCGATGTTTCTCTCTCATCGATGTTTCTAACTCTCCATCCCTCTCCCTTCCTCTCTGTAAAAAATCAATAAAATATATTTAAACAAACAAACAAAAAGAAATGCCAGGGAGACGAACTCCTGTCTCCTGCTCTAGGTCAGCTCGGGCCCAGACACCAGGAAGGTCTTGCTTGCAGGGGAAGCAGAGGCTGACTGTGTGAGTTAAAGACTTGCAGGTGGCCTTTCTTGCTGGGGGAAGGAGCAGAAGTTCAGGACAAAGGCCCCGGCCTGGGTTCCTCCACCATGAGATAAATGTGTACTGGGTTGAGTAGCGTCCCCAAAATTCATGTCTACTCGAAACCTCAGGATAGGACCTTATTTGTGAATAGGGTATTTGCAGACACAGTTCATCAAGGATCTCAGGTTGTAACCATCCTGAATTTAGGGTGGGCCCTAAACCCAATGGCCGGCGTCCTTGTCAGAGGAGAGGACACAGACTCACATGCAGAGGGAAGAAGGCTGTGTGAAGCCTGGAGTGATGCTGCCACAAGCCAAGGAAACCAGGACCGGCCCGAAACTGGAAGAGGCAGGGAAGGATTCTGCCCGCTGTGTCAAGCCAACCAGGTTTGTGGTACTCTCTTACAGCAGCCACAGGAAACAATGGATACTAGGGGTTGAGACAGAAACCAGCATAGAAGAGCCTACTGTGTGCCAGCCGCTTGGCTGGATGTGTTCACAAATGTTTTCCCAGTGAAGCCTCACCATAGCCAGACAAGGCAGGTTAATAACATCGACATCCCCACTCGGCCGGGCCACGCAGCCAGGAAGTGGCAGAACCGAGTCCCAGCCCAGGGCAGCCTGAACCCACACCTGGCCACCTAGCAGTTTCCCGGCCTCTGTGCCTCGCAGCCCTGCCGTCTCCCAGCATCTCTCCTTGAGGACAACGAGACCCAGGACTTGGAAGTTTGCTGGTGGGCCAGGGGCAAGGGCTCAGGGTCCTCTCAGGAGGAACAGCCTGGGGTGGGACGGACACCTGCTGTCTGCACTTGCTCTGGTGGAGGTAGCTCAGTGGGGTGTGAGCTGGTCCCCCACACAGAACCTCAGGGCTCTGTCCTTGGGCCAGCTGCCTGCTTACGGATTAATGTGGGCTGACATCTACACTAATAAAAGAGAAACATGGTAATTGGCGTACGACCGCTACCCTTCCCATTGGCTAATCAGCATATCCTTATGCAAATTAACTGTCAGCCAAGATGGCGGCCGGCAGCCAGGCAGCTGGAAGCGAACATGAGGCTGGCTTGCTCCAGTGACTGCAGACTCCAACGTTCCCCACCTGACTTGCCGGCCTCTGAG
>NW_005371579.1:440370-441244 GCF_000412655.1 Myotis brandtii
GCCCCAACCCCCCAATCGGCCCTACCCTGAGCGTGACTGAGGGTGACATCGCAACCTCCCGATCCACCCTGCTCTGTGCATGACGGGGGCGGCGCCCCAACTCCCCAATCAGCCCTGCTCTGAGCCCGACCAGGGGCTGCACCTAGGGATTGGGCCTGCCCTCTGCCACCCAGGAGCAGGCCTAAGCCAGCAGGTCGTTATCTCCTGAGGGGTCCCAGACTGCGAGAGGGCACAGGCCGGGCTGAGGGACCCCCCCTTCTCCCCCGAGTGCACAAATTTTTGTGCACCGGGCCTCTAGTTAGTATATATGAGGCAAAGGGACCTCGGGCAGGCGACTTCCCCCCTCTGTGCCTCAGTTGTAACCAGGGGCGATTTGCCCACAGGGGACATTTGGCAATGCCTGGGGACATTTTTGGTTGTCACAACTGGGTGAGAGGGGGCTACTGGCACCTAGCGAGCGGAGGCCAGGGGTGCTGCTAAAGTCCACAGTGCTCGGGACAGCCCGCAACCGAGAGTGATCCGCCCACATGCCAGTGGTACCAGGGCCTCCAGGGCCCGCCTCCCTGCTCCTCCGGCATTCCGGGTGCGCTCCTTGGCGTTCTGGTCCCGCAGACATCTGCCTGACCCATCATTCCACCCTTTCATGTCTTTGCTCAAACACTCCCTTCTCAAGGAGACCTGTTTTGACCATCTTATTTAAAATTGCAGCCCCGCCCCTCCTCTGTGGCCTCCTAATTCCTCTCACCTTGCTTTCTAAAATAAATCCATAGCAATACAACCTTCTAGCATCCTATGTATGTTATTTATTTATTTTGTTTCTTATTTCTTACCTGTTTCCAATAAGGAATTCTTTTTTAATTTTTGGGCTTATTTT